>NC_056725.1:1571959352-1571966852 GCF_019279795.1 Protopterus annectens
ATTTCTATAAATGTCAGCTGAAAAGGAAACTCACTCATATCAATAGTAAGTCATACTCACCACCCTGTCCTTTCCCAAAAAAGTTATACCTACCTACCAGCATAAGACTGCCTTTAATATTATCATCTGATAACTCAGGTGCCAGACTTTCATTTATCACATCTAACAACTATCCAGTCCCAATTTTTGTTTCCACATCACTCAGTATAGTGGACAGTGCTAAATTTATATAACAACTGCACCAACATCTGCACGATGACATATTCAAACTCATTTAAATCAAACATCCTCCTATATACATTAGTCTCCCAACAAAATACAACGTTTAAACTGGCATACTGTGCCCATAAAGATTTTCAGACAAAGTAGTCTAGCAATAATTAAATTATATAGTAGTGAGATACATAGAAATGAAGAATTACCTATTGATAACATAAGTTTCTCATTTTGCTAGACTGAGACACAAAGGAAAATCACCCACTGAAAATATAGTAATTGACTTTAAACCTACTGTAATAATTTTTTCCTATTTATATTTTGTAATTTCATTATCAAAACTGCACTTGTAATTTCCATGTTGACACAGAATACAGTCATTACCCAGTGAAGTTTGTGTATATGCGTGTATGTGGGGGTGGGGGGGGGGTAATCTTCCAACCAGAAATAAAGCCAATAAGTTCCAATAAGCCCCTCTGAAGCTAAAATGTCAGTCATAATATTCCAGAAATTTAATATAATTTAATGTTAACATAACTGAATGGGAGTAATACAATCAAGTACAACTTAGTTCCACTGTTTTCAACCACATAACAAATAGTTTATTTAATCTGAATCTAAACCTCACACAGGCAAAAGCATTAGGGAGCACAGCACTCTTTAGATGTTAAGTTGTCAATCTCGCCTTCATTCTTGCTTGATGGGTTTGGAGCCGATCCTCGGCTCCGACTCGGCACTTTGCTAAGCTCGAGAGTCACTTTTACCAGCTCGAGGCAGCCCCATATCCCAAGATGCAAGGCGGTAAGTACCCAGATCTCGTTTGCCGCTTCGCTGATGAGGTCCTCCTTTTACCAGCTCCTGGTAAGTGTTTAAATTAAACTGCTTTAGCCCCTTTTAGACGATTTTTCTTAAAAATCTTTTATTATTTGTTAATTGTAAGCCCCTTTTGACTAAAATTATCCTTCCTCCTTAATTTTTATTTTTTAGTCAGGCCTTCCTTCCCTCCCATCCCCCCCCTGTCAGAGTGTGTGTGTGTGTGAGGTTTTTACTGCTTGTACTTTAATTTTAATTGTTTGTTTGGGACTGTGTGTGTACTTTTTCTGTATCCACTATGTCCAAAGAGCAGAGGGTCTCAGGCTTTAAGAAGTGTGACTCGTGCTGTCAGAAGATGTCTCTGACAGACGGTCACACTTCTTGTTTATACTGCCTGGGACCTCTCCAACTGCAGGACTCCTGTGCAATATGTCATTCTTTTAGCCAGAGAGTCCTGCAGGAAAGGAGAAACAAATTGATTTTAAGGGGACTCCTTAAACCGGAGGGCTCCCCGGCCAAATCGGCTCCGGGAAAGCCTTCCAAGTCTAAGGCCCAGGCTTCTGTACCCAAGCCTTCGGCCTTGGCTCCGACTTTGTCGGAGTCCAGATCGGCTCCGGATGGAGCCAATCCGACATTGGCTAAATCTTTGGCACCGATGGCTATCGGTGCCGATACTTCCATGGTCACTTTGGTGTCGGTTCCGAGTTCTGGCTCCGACCACCATGTGGCCCAGGCTTCGGTCGGCGCCGACACCACTATTTCGATGCCTGCATTGGCTCCGGCTGGAGCCGATGCGTCTAGATCTTCTCTCGGAGCCGAAAAGTTATCGGCTCCGACTGGATCAGTAGCTTTGTCGGCTCCGATGGTTCCTTCGAGGAAGAGGTCCAGGTCCCCCTCTTTGGAACCGATTCTGTCGGCTCCGGCCTCACCTCTTCTTTCGGAACGGAGCCATCGGAGCTGATCATCTAGGTCGTCCAGGTTATCTGACCATGATTTAGAGAGGGTGGTAAGTAGATTATTAAAATCACAGGCACTGGCCCAGATGCTTCATAGTCCGTCTCAACAGACAACTATTAGTCCACACCCTCTTCAAGTTCCTCCTTCGACTCTACCCCAGAGTTTGGAGCTGGAGTCTACGGGGATAGTTACTGCTATGGCTGAGGGGCAGATACCCCTCCCCTTCTGCACCCTCGGCATCTACTCTTATCTCCTCCTCGAGACCTTCCTTGGAGGGATTCAGTGGTCTGGCTTCCCTGGTCTCCTCCGAGGGGGTGAGTGGCATCGGACCCTTGTCCGACCCCGCTCTTCCCCTCGGAGCTTTGGCCTTGGTGAGCTCGGCTCCGACATCTGCCTCGGAGCCTTCCCTTTCGGTGGGCCAGGGAGTCCCAGTTTCTTCGGAACGGGTTCTCTCGGATCTCCCTGGGAGGGGGGCCTTCGAGATGATGAAGAGTGTACTGGCCACTGGGCTCAGTCAGCAGTCTATTCCCTTAGCTCCTCCCTCTACAGTGCCTATTGATATCTCTTCCATCTCTCTTGCTCCCGGACCTAGAGATCCACCGCCTCAGGTTTCCCCATTGGGAAGAACCCCCTCTTCCGAGGATTCTCCTGATCAGTCAGGAGATCCTCCGCGCAAGAGGACTTGTAAGAGGAAACACCTGGACTCTCCTGAGTCTACCACTTCAGATACCGACTTAGATGAGTCGGAGGGATCCCCAAGATCCCCCTCTGAGGATGTCTCCTTTTCAGACATCCTAGAACTCCTAAAACAGAGGGGTAACTGGCCCTCCATAAATCCCTCCGAGGATGAGTCGGTATACCTAGAGGCGTTTGGATCTCGACCCTCCACCTCCTGGGTGTCTCCACCTTTCGACCCCCTTATGGAGGTTATTGCTCGAAAGGCTTGGGCTGCTCCGGATTCTGTAGAGCCAGTTCCTAGGAGGCCGTCTAAATTTATTACAGCCCCTTCTGAAAAGCAATTCCTCACAAAAGGCGTCCCTGTTGATGCCATGGTGGTGGCGGCCGCCACTAAGAAAGAACTTGCAGATCCTTCCGTACCAGTCCATCCTCCTAATAAGGATTCTAGGACCATGGATAGGTATGGTAAGCGGATGTTCTCCTCAGCGACCTTTGCCATGCGTTCGCTGAACTATTTATGTCACTTCACCAGACTCCAAAGGGACATCCTTAAGGAACTAGGTGAAGTAGTGCAGGATCCTATGGCTACAGGGGCTCAAGAAAAGATTGCTTCTCAGCTAGGAATCCTTAATTCTATAGCTAACTCCTCCATGCGACTGATCTCGTATGCAGCAGATGGAGCGAGTAGAGCCGCGGGTACAGGAGTGGCTCTTAGACGTCAATCCTGGATGCGGCTCTGTAATTTTGCAGATCCCTTTAAGGCGTCCTTCACGAATTCTCCCTTTGATGGGTCAGCATTGTTTGGCCCTCAAGTGAAGGATACATTGACCAGGTGTGAGCAGGACGGCAAGACTCTTTCTGCTGTAGGGGTCTGTTTTTCTACCCCCTCTAAACCTTACCCCAAAGGTCAGAAGGGCGGAAAAATGTGGTTCCGTAAGTCCCAGGGAGTCACACCGGACGTGGTCAGTTTACCCCTAGAGGCAGAGGGGTAATAATAACAGACGCTCTAGAGGCAGAGGGGGTCCACAAAACCAGAAGCAGAGAGCCTCTCTCTGACAAGCCCTTCCAGCATCCCTGAGATGTTGCCCGACTGTCCATCCTTGGAGGCAGTCAGGGGAAGACTATCGCTGTACCCAGAAGCCTGGCATTCCCTCTCTCAAGACAGATGGGTACAGTCGATTATATCCGAGGGTTACAAAATTCCTTTCGAGGAAAGTCCTTTCTCTCACAAAAATTCCCTTCCAGATGTACCACCCGGTCTAAGGGAAATTGCAGAGTTAGAAGTATTAAAGCTTCTACAAAAAAGAGCCATTCAGCCAGTTACAACAGACCATTCAGAGCCCGGAATCTACTCAAGATTCTTTTGGTCCCCAAAAGACGGGAGACTGGAGACCAATATTGGATCTCAGCAGACTCAACAAGTCTGTGAGAAAGACAAGATTTCGAATGGTCACACTTCAATCAATTTTGCCCTTCCTAGAGAAGGACAACTGGATGTGCTCAATAGATCTTCAGGAAGCGTACTATCACATAAAAATTCACAGATGCTCCAGAAGGTTTCTCCGCTTTCGGCTGGGGTCCAGTCATTTTCAATTCAGAGCCCTGCCCTTTGGTCTCACTACAGCCCCCAGAGTGTTAACCAAATGTATGGCAGTGGTCACGGCTCACCTGAGACGTCAAGGATTCCAGGTGTTTCCGTATCTCGACGACTGGCTCCTTTCAGCCACCACCAGGCATCAACTTCTTCAAGCCAGGGATTATACCCTAAATCTCTGCACTCAATTAGGAATTTCGATCAACTACGAAAAATCCTCCTTATTGCCCTGCCAGTCTATTACTTTCATAGGCGCAAACTTAAACACTGTTCGGATGTCAGCAACCCTCACAGACCAAAGAATCTCAGATATCCAAAGTCACATGAGGATCATCCTTGCCAGCAAGAAGGTGCAAGCCAGAATGGTTCTGAAGGTGTTGGGCCTCATGGCTGCGGCTATTACCCTTCTTCCCCTGGCCCGCTTCTACATGCATCTTCTTCAATGGATGTTGTTCACTCAGTGGTCTTACCAACAACTTCCCATGCGTCACCAAATCCTGGTGACACAAATTTGCAAGAATCATCTATCATGGTGGATTACTTCTCCCCAGATTCACCGAGGCAGACCCTTTGTATCCCCGGCCCCAGTAGCCACAGTCACTACAGACGCCTCCCTGATCGGGTGGGGGGGATCATTATCAGGGCAGGATGGTTCATGGGACGTGGCAACTGTTCGAATACCACCTGCACATAAATGTCCTAGAGATGAGAGCAGTGCTTTTAACGTTGCAAGCCCTCAATGACTTTCTTCCCTTGGGAACAATTGCAGTTCACACAGACAACATGTCTGTAGTATGGTATATCAACAAACAGGGCGGAACCAAGTCCTACCCCTTGTGTCGAGAAGCTCTCAGACTTTGGCATTGGGCGATCCCCTCTATCCCTGGCAAAACCAACATTCTAGCGGACAGATTGAGCAGAGCTATTCTCATGCCTCACGAGTGGTCTCTCAAACAATCTATAGTGGAGGAGATTTTTCTAGAATGGGGCTGCCCATGTTGCGATCTTTTTGCTACTCCCCAAAACAGCAAATGCCCAGACTTCTTTTCTCTCTTCCCACTGCCAGGCCATCCCCCCAGAGATGCTCTAACCCAGGATCGGCCCCAGGGACTTCTTTATGCCTTTCCTCCCTTCCCGCTGATTCCACAAGTACTCCAGAAAGCCACCATTTTGAAAGCCAAAATGATTCTCATTGCTCCCTATTGGCCGCGACAAATTTGGTTTCCGTTCCTCCATCGTCAACTTTTGGTGCAGCCGTGGCATCTGGACCCAGTGCCAGACCTTCTGATTCACCAATCGGGTCAGCTGCATCGGTCTATTCCTTCTCTCAACCTCACAGCGTGGTTGCTCCACTTCCTTCCTTAGCCAGGCTTCCTATTATCTCTAATCCTGTTAGGGATATCAAAGTGGCTTCCCTAAAATCCTCTACGAGAAGGATTTATACCAGCAAGTGGAAACGCTTCTCTTGTTGGGCAAAAGCTAAAAATATAGATCCTTTTACTGCCCCTGTTCAAGCAGTTTTATTTCTTAGCGGAAATTTTTCATGCGGGCTCTTCATCTTCCACGGTCAAAGTTCAGTTGGCTGCTATCTCAAATTTTCATGTCGGGTTTGCAGATCACAACATTATGTCCCACAGGCTTTGTAGAGCCTTTCTAAAAGGAATTTTTCTCCTGAAACCTCCAGTCAGGAGTCCTCCTCCTCAATGGGACCTAAATCTAGTGCTGACATCCTTAATTCTTCCTCCCTTCGAGCCAGCTGTTTCATGTTCCCTGAAATTTCTTTCATGGAAAACACTCTTCCCTGTTGCTATTACCTTGGCAAGGAGAGTGTCAGAACTTCATGCGCTCTGTGTTCGTCCCCCTTATTTGGTCTTCCACAAAGACAGGGTATCCTTGAGAACTAATCCAACCTTTTTGCCTAAGGTGGCCTCGAAAAATAATTTGAACCAATCTATTGACCTCCCTGTATTTTTCCCTAATTACTCAAACAGATCGGAACAAAAATTACATTATCTTGATGTTCACCGCCAACTCAGATATTATTTGGACAGAACAAAACAATTCAGGAAATCCGATCAGCTCTTTCTTTCTTATGCTGATAACAAGAAAGGCCTTCATGTCTCCAAAGTGACCTTATCTAGATGGCTTTCTTCCGTCATCTCTGAAATCTATCAGCTCAGGGGAAAACAGCTGTGCTCAAAACCTAAAGCGCATTCAACCAGAAGCTTAGCCACTTCCACAGCTTTTCAGGCTAGACTTCCTTTAGACACTATTTGTGCAGCAGCCACTTGGGCCACTCCTCATACCTTTGTTTCTCATTACAAATTGGATTTGGCCTCCAGGGATAGAGCCAGTTTTGGCTCTACAGTTCTCAAGAGTCTGTTCCTTTGAGCCACCCAGGATAGAGGTGCTAGGGACGCGGTCCCATCAAGCAAGAATGAAGGTGAGATTGACAACTTAACATTGAGAAGTTATGTACCTACCATAATGTTCCATGTTAGTTGTCTTCTCTCGCCTTCTTTCTTGCGACCCTCCCTCCTGCCCCCTGGCCTGGACAGACCTTTTTCTCCCTATATGGAAGAATGCTTCTTAAGACCAGCTAGTTCTGGTCTACCTTAGCCCATCCTTCAGGCTTTTTGCCTTTCTTTCCTTTTGGGAAGCTTTTTGTGCTAGGTGTTATTGCCTATAGATAACAAACGAGATCTGGGTACTTACCGCCTTGCATCATGGGATATGGGGCTGCCTCGAGCTGGTAAAAGTGACTCTCAAGCTTAGCAAAGTGCTGAGTCGGAGCTGAGGATCGGCTCTGAACCCATCAAGCAAGAAAGAAGGTGAGAGAAGACAACTAACATGGAACGTTATGGTAGGTACATAACTTCTCATTTTCTCCCGCACATTATTAAAAGTGTGGGTATAACCTAATATGTTGTTGCAAGTATAAAATGACACTGTTTATAGATGGAGGAAGTATAATCAGGTATGCACAAGTTTCTCTCTTTTCTTTTTTTGTTGTTTTACCACCAAAATACAAAGCATGGTTGATATCCACCAGTTTAAGTGCCATTATACACAATACCTATCAGTCATATGTTATGAATAAATCATAACAATTAATTTGGCACATCATCATCATTAATGATGTAACTAAACACTTAAGTTGTAAAATTTATGATATTGAAATCAACTCCCAGTATATATATATATATATATATATATATATATATATATATATATATATATGT
>NC_056725.1:1571971852-1572071852 GCF_019279795.1 Protopterus annectens
TGGGGGGGGTGCATACTAGTAGCATGCAGGAAATTGTTGACAGCTGTGGGTTTTCTATATGGCTTGTGCTGTATCTTTTTGTCATTGTTTACATAAAACATGACATCCAAAAACAAGATGTTCTCCCTACCAATGCCCCAAGTAAACCTCAATTCATGTGGGTTATTATTTAAAGTTTCCATAAATTCCACAAATTCAAACTGATCACCTTTACAAATGAATAATAAATCATCTATGTGTCTTTTATAGTATACTACATTTCTTACATAATAATACCATATACTGATTTTCAAAATCACCCATATAGATGATAGCATACAATGGGGCAAAAGCTGCCCCCATCGCTGTTCCCCTCGTTTGCAAGAAAAATTCATTCTTCCATGTGAAATAGTTGTGGGTCAGACAAAATTCAAACCAGGTCAACAAAAATGTAAAGCATGGCCCTTCCCCCAATTTTTTAGCCATTGCCTCCATGCCCCATATTTTATTATTATTAGAATACAAAGCAGTAACATCCACTGTTGCCCAAAAATAATTATTTTTCCATTCCAAATTGAGCAATTCTTGAGAAATCTGCTGAGTATTTTTAACATGAGAGGGAATAGCTGTCAAATATTTCTTGAAATGAAAATCCAAAAAAATATTAACATTTTCAAGAAAAGATCCTATTCCTGAAATAATCGGTTGCCTCAGGCGTTTGAGCATACTCTTATGAATTTTAGGGATAGCATACATAAATGGATGTTTAGGTGTGTTGACAATCAATTTTTTAACATCTTTATGTTTCAAAAATCCAAATCTTTCCCCACATTCCAATATATCCTCTAATTCTGTTGAAAATCTATGTAAAGGATTATATCGTAGTTTAACATAATATCCTTCTTCAGATAATATATTTGAAACCATTTCATCATATTGTGCTTTGCTCATAACTACCCAATTGCCTCTCTTGTCAGCTGTTTTGTATACTATCCCATTCAAATTTGATCTAAGTTCCTGCAACGCCAACCATTCTTCTTTGCTTAATTTATAAGATTTGAATTTCTTTACAAACTGGCCATAACCATTTTCCACTTTTTTGCACACTAAATTTTCAAATACATTAATAGCTTGACTAGTCCTTGGGGGCATAAAACTCCAGTTCATGTTCCTGTTTGTTGATGTGGTTTGGTGGTATGGTGACCACCCAGACAGACAGACAGAGAGGCACTCATGCCATATTTATGTCCCCAAAGACATGCACACAGACATCCACACACATTCTTGTGTATACACACACACACAAACACACACACACACACACACACACACACACACACACACACACACACACACACACACACACACACACACACACACACAGGTCTGCTATACTTACTTGTACTGTGATTGCTGACATAGGAGTAAATGGGAGAATGCTTTCTAAAGACAGAATTCTCTTTTCCTCCTAAAGAAAAAAGAACTAGACAGCAATGCTCTTATTCTCCCTGCTGAGCTAATATGGAGGCATCACAATTTCTGGGGGAGGGCATATGCCTAATTGGCATTAGTTACTCCTCCAGACTGCCACATTAACATGCAGTTGCCCCAGCAAGACCACTTTTAGTGCTATGGCTTTCACCAGGGAAAACCACAGCAGGTGAATAGTCTCTGAAATGGAAAAGCTTGCCATGATGTAGAAACCATCTAAGACTATTCTCCTAGACCCTCAATGAATTAACCCACAGTAAACCAGAATAAACTAGGGTGGGGATTATTATGGGGTGAACATTTATAACCTAAAGGGAGAGACTAAAACAGATCATATGATGGTTTCAAAAACAGGTGGCCCTGCTTATAATCCAAAAATGAAGTTTTTCTACATACAGATGGGGGGGGGGGTTCCATTCAGAGGCAATATATATTCAAACAACAGCTGGTAGCAACTTTAAATATACCAACTCTAAGACTGTACTATAGTTAGGGAAAAGAACTACATCCCCTTACAACTACATAAGTGATCTCTCCAACACAAACAAAACTATAGCAAAAATATACACAACTGACAAACTTGCTGTAACTCTACCTGTTTATAAAATCCAAACACACAATTCACTTTTCCATTCAGTACGCTGACAAGATAACCTCCCTTAGCTTAACGCAGCACACTAACACACTGCCAAATTCTGCACAATGTATTACATATTTCCACTCACACCTATCAACATGAACAGAAACATTTTTAAACCACACAGCACATGACCACATCGATCTCAACTGTCCAGAATTTTACAGAAATTCCCTGATTTTTCCTTTTATCTTTGCCATATCCTCCATAAATTATTTTGATTTGAAAGTAAATCACTGAAGATTACAGTCACAGAGCAATGTCAGAAATTAGATTTTCATGCCTTTTATTGCTCAGAAAGTAAATGTTGATGCAAATTGTGTTTTTCTATTAATTAAGTGAATTAGAGTAATATTTAAAAATTGTCCCTTATTACTTTTGACTTTCTCAATCTAAAGCAAACAAGTTGAGAGGTATGCATGGCCAGCATGTCACAAAAAGTTCAAAGCACAGCAAATCAGAATTCAGAACTTTGATAAACTGTGTCCCAAACAAATCCATTGCACTCGAACACCAACATTCTGTGGATCAGCTTAACACTGCTACCATCGTAAGGTAAAGCATCACAGCACAGGAAACTGATGACTCCTGGAGAAGTAATGCTTATTCCCTGTGCTTCCCTTTTCCAAGAAGTAGAATGACTTCAGAAGCAGTATATTTAAACTTTGGAGGCATGGGAACAGAGCTCTAACATTGTGAAATGAATGAGGGGCTTTTATACGGATCTGTTATGTTTAGTTTTATGCACTGTTTATCAGTGGTGATGGGACAGTTTAAATGATGTGCTTTGCTTCACAAAGCTGTGTGTTAGGTATCTAAATTGCACAGGCACACACACACACACACACACACACACACACACACACACACACACACACACACACACACATGCACACGCACACACAGGCACACACACACACACACACACACACACACACACACACACACACACACACACACACACACACACACACACACACACTTTGTTCCATTTGTTATAATTACTCGTAAGTACTCGTTATATTCATTCTGTCTGTATGGGGTTACTTCTACTCTAACTCAAGTATGTCCATAACAGAAATGATATGCTACATCCCCTATCCAGATGGAATTCTGCTTGTAAATGGCACAGCCCGAGACACTATGGTATTACTGCAAGAATGAAGCATGTAATGTAGTTTATTTCAGCCTCATACATTAAATGTAAGATTTCATTTCTTATAGAACATGTGCAGATCCTGGCCACTAAATGCAATATTTGGGTTCACACATACATTCAGCCAATCACTGACTGGGAGGTAATGTACAACACAGCTTTTAGAATAATTTCTCATGTCATAGTGTGCATTCTCCATACAGCAATGCATGGATCTTTTGCTGTATGTTTTCTTTAATTAAAAGCACACACTCATGGGAGCCAGAGGAAAAGAAAACAGAATTGAGTTAAGCAGGACTGAATATGTTGAAGTAGCTTCACAGTATTGTTAATTTTCTTTGATACTATCAAGTGCAGGCTAAGACTAACAATTTCTCTAGTGACAGTGGCCATCCATCAGTTTCTCTGATCCTGACTTTAAACCAAAAGCAGAGTCGTAGACCAATCAATACATGAAATGACATGCAGTAATGACACCATGCATGTACAAGAGTATTTACATGGTTCAGCAAAGTGAAGTGAGAATGTATCGTTAAAATAAGGATGAATCTGTTAGTCTGTTCTTGAGAGAGAAGAATAAGGACCTGTTAGACAGTAACAGCTTCTGATTGATTAGTGATGGCGTTCAAAATATGGGATAATGAAACCTTTCAATCCACCATGGCTTTTGCTAGAAGAACAGCTGTAAGTGTGTGCCATGACCCTGCATCAAAAATGTGAATTAGGATCTTGTTTTGTACAGTGACTGTAATCAAAATTTAAGGGGTTGACTTTTTTTCTCTTTTTAAGTGATCAATTTTGTACTCACCAGCCATGACAGATGAATGTCACCCGATACTGGTGACTTGCTTTCTATTGTTGTACAAGGGCAGTATGGAAGTGTGTGTAACTGACTTCAGGATTGCTTCAACAATGTGAGATGCCTCATGTCACAGCTACATAGGTCATCATACAGAATAGAAAGATTTGCCCCATTCTTTTAGTCTGAACGGCTGTGCCCACTGACTGAAAATGTACGAAGGTGCTATATGCACTCTTATATTTTCCACTCTGTGGAAGGAATTGAAAATCATATGACTTTATAGTAATAATCAGTGAAGCAAAGCCAATATATATGCCATTAAACAGTCTCACGTATTTTGCTTCTGAAGACTTATTGAAGTGCACTTTTAGTCTTATTTAAATGAAAGCAGCAGCTACAGAGTTGTACAATAATTCAGTGTAGCAGAAGTAAAGTGTGCACTGAGAACACATAAGCACCCCATTTGGTAATGGCTGTCAAATGACATTTACATTCATTCTCAGACTATAACATAAAATATTAATGCTAACATTTGGTCACTGAGTTTAATAACATTTCTGAGTGTACAAAGTCATTAGTTAACTGTTACCAGTTTATTTTGGCTGACTGGATAATGGCACATGATGTGAGAATTACTGCATATTTAAAATTGTTCATCTGGATGGATGTATTACGGCACATAAACTCTATTTGACACTGTTGTCAGTATTACTATATGATACATCTCCCCAGTGACAGGAAAATAGATAAACTTCCCCAAACCAGTTTTTGTTATTGGTCACTGCTGTACTGATGGAAAATAGTTTGTACTTGCCTTACCTATAACATCTGCCATTTTATAATGCAACGTCATATAAGTAAGTGGAGGATGGACATTATCTTCTTAATTGAACATTTATGTATAATTACCCGACCTTACTCCATAAAAACATACATTATTGTGTTTGGAAATGTGGAACTGCTTCATTTTCTAAAATCTCAACAAGCACACTCTTTTGCATTTATTATCAGTTAGTAAACTTTTGTGGCATTCTTTTTATACTACATCAGAAATCCGTCTGTGTTTAGTACACATCTAAAAAGGTCTTCCTTCATTTACCAGCATAAATAACAGAGATATAAATAAATAAAGTGTTATACTTACATACTGCTCATCTTGTTTCAAACAGAATGCAATTATAATTACTGAAACTTTTTTGAATAGTAAAATTTTTAAACCCAATTATTTTGGTCCAGATCCCCTTCAATAAACATACATCACACCAAATGACATTTGATGACCTTTATTAAAATTCCATAAACAACGTCATTGACCAACTAATATTTCATTCATTCATTAATCATGGCATAAACATTCATATAACAGTTAACTTAGAGCAACATGACCCCGCTTACCCTGACCAAGTAAGCAGCATCTTTACCTCCACTTGCTTACTTTTACTTGACAAGCAGCATCCAACCACTGACTTGAATTTCCCAGCATCCATATAACAGTTAAATTAGGGCAGCATAACCCCGCTCACCCTGGCCAAGTAAGCAGCATTCTTACCTCCACTTGCTTACTTTACTTATCAAGCAGTTTCCAACCTCTCACTTGCATTTCCCAGCTCATTGAAATGAACCTCCAACACCAGAGGAGGAACAGAAAAGGGAGAAGCCTGGCCCTCTTCTCTGCCCACCAGCCTGACCAGGCATTTCCCCTCTTTCAATCCAAAACTTTCCAACAAACCCTCTAAAACAAACTGAACCATACCTAAAGGTAAACCAAAGTCATTTGGTGTATGCCATACCCTCTGAACCAACTGGATCCCTGTCATCATCCTCCCCATGGCCTAGCAACATTCGTCAAAGCAACCAGTTGTCTAACTAGCTGACTTAACTGATAAGCCCTTCCCCAAAGCCAAAATAACCACAGTAGACCACACAACACCCTTAGCTTGAAATCACCTCTTTAAATCACCAATCCTCTGTTAACTTTCCAACCATAACTCCAGAATTATTCTCACCTAGCCCCTTGCAAATGTTCCACAAAGACTGTAAGTTGCTGCAATGCCACCTGCAACCATGTCAATAGGAATAACTTCAAATATTTCCATGACAACCTTAGAAAGATAAAACAGGCTTGGAGTAACATGAATTTACTGAAGGAATCCTGTAACTCCAAATCTTAATGATTTGAAACTTCTTCTTTTGGCTTTTTCCCGGTTAGGGGTCGCCACAGAGGATCACCTGTCCACTCATGATTGGCAGTGGAGTTTTACGGTGTCAAGTTGCCAGCTCTGCACCCAACCTTCTACAGAAGGCACACGCATGCACACACTGACACCTATGGCCAATTTAGAGTGTCCAATCCACCTACATCATGTCTTTGGGATGTGGGAGGAAACCAGAGCACCCGGAGGAAACCCACACGACCACAGGGAGGACATGCAGACTCCACACAGAAGGCACCCCAACTAAGGATCAAACCAGAGACCCCCTTGCTGTGAGGTGGCAACATTAACAGCTGCACCACCACGGCCGCCCCTTAATGATTTGACACTAATAACCTGAAAACCAGAATTTCATGAAAAATGTCCCAAAATATAAGACCAAAATTTGTACATCCTGGAAAAAATGTACAGTAGAAGTATACTCCTTTCCCTGAGTCCCCCACGAACTAGTTCCTGAAAACTCACCTATGATGCACAGCAACGAAGAACTGCTGCAACATATCAAACCTGAAGGGTAACAATAGTATAATACTATTCTCCTGATTAAGATGTTGACTGCTTTGAAACACCTAACACCTGCATAACCTTAAACACCCCCCAGAATTCACTACCTCATAATGACAATCCTGGCTAGAACCCTAGCCACAGCATTCAGAACTAACCTTAATCCCCTATGCAGCTAGTAAAGAAATAAAACATGGCATACTTCTGGAGAACTCCAAAAGCATGACTTCCTTAAACCATCTATCTTCCACATAAACAAAGTACCCCATTCCCAAAATATCCCAAGCACACCCTTATGCCTACATTGCTTCCTAAAACCCTACCTACAAAATTCACTCAAGCATAAATATAATGGTTCTTGTGGTACTTCCTCTAAACCCTAACCTAGTATGTAACATTACCAATACCTACTTGAGGGACAGATTTGTTACCCTGAAAATACCACGCCTTATGAACAAATCCAGCTTTCTATCACCAGAGCATATCATGGGCCCTCTGCCAACACAGTAAACTGGATGGGTAATGTAAATGCACTCTAAGAGTTCCACCCAATTCTGACATGCCTAACTGAGTACTTACCAAAGTAGAATTACCTGAAACCTCATTACACACTACTCCAGTGGCTGGAATATGTCCATCGCAGCTGCATCCATCACTTTTCAAGAGACCTTCTTTTGGCCTCCACTGATGCCCACTCTGCACTCCCCATCTGTAACTCCATTACACATCACTCCAGTGGCCAGAAAATTCCTTCCCAGCTGATCTGCAAAAGAAAAGACAACTGTAAGCTCTGTGTACTCACAAGCAAAACTTCTTAACTGTACACGCTACCAGGGGTCCACCTTGCTAAACTGCATATCCTCTACCCTGCCCCGCATCCCCTATTCTCAAGAACCCAGAACCACCTTATTCCCCAGTAAAACCTTGCCATCAGTGATGGAACATAATGCAGAAAACAGCTTTATGACCCAGACAGCAGTAGCTGCAGACATAGGAATACCTGACTGACCTTTTGACTTCCATCCAAAATTCCCAAAATGCACCATATGAGTCAACTTAACTTAATGCTTTGCCCTTCCCACAAAACAGTCTTAGCAGCCTTTCTATAACAAGCACTACACAGACAATGCTGCGCCCTCACTTACCCAAATTAACATAGTAAACAAAAGTACCTATTCCTGTGGCAGAAGTGAAAACGCATGCGCTGCTTTACTCTACAAAGGCACTAACCGCAGCATGTACCCAGCAATAAAGTTACAGTGCTTAAAACAGGTCAAATACCTCTTGAAGGAGCACCCCATCACTCTCAAAGTTCAGCAATTCAGCTCCTCCATCCCTACAAGTTCTGTCACCCCACCAATTAAAGCTGGTAATCAACCCTTTACCTAGTGTCTATGCAACAACATAATATACCTATGCCCATCCCCTATCACCGGCAATAAGTTAGCTATCCCATCTGCAGGCACAGGTTATCCTGGACATAACACTTAGCACATTCCAGTCACTACCCAAGGACATTCAATGCAGACACTCTCAAACCACACTATTCAACCTCTGACAACAAGAGATCTTGAGAAAACCATAAATAATGGAATGACCATGCCCCAAAACTAAAGTCACTTAAACGTTGCACCTACAAACTTAGAAAACTGATAGAATAGCAGATCCTGTATTACCATGAATTCTCTGAAGGGTATAAGCCTGAATCTCAAGTGTCAGTCATTATTTTCTGACTTCATGATGATTTGATATGCCACCATAATTACATACAGCCAAAAACTGGGCATACTGTCAAATTGCGCCATTGAGGGGTATGCCTCAGCCTATTATTTAGTAAATATCGGTCTTACAAAGCTATACTGGTCTTACGACATATATAGCTGGTCTGGCCAAAACCAACTCTGAGCCCACCCTGTTGCACTTGCCTGAATGTCTTGAAGTGTGGGAATTCAGAGCTCAAATGTTTGTCTTCATATAAATTAGACAATAACCAGCATTAATGAAAACCGACCAAACTATGAGGCAAATACCTAGATAATCTATGCATACCTTTCCTTCCTGTGGAAATATACATATATATAAGAGGTATGAGGCTATTGAAAATGGTTTCTATAATACAGGACAAACTGCTCATGGTTTCTGTATGTTACCCCTGTTAATGTTAAAATAAAAGTAAGAATTACACAGTGTTTCTCAATCAGTTAATAAGCTTGTACAGGCCACAATCCACCCCTTACAGCTACAGACCCACTGTATTGTTGGAAATGTAACAAAGCCAACACATGGACAAAAGCACACCATACCACCCCTCCCCCATGCCAAGGTCTACCTCATCCACAGGAATATAGTTGTGAGAGTGCCCTTACCCTTGCCTGCCTATACCCCCAAGCCATTATAAAATCATGAAGCAAAATTCTAGACATTCTGTAACATTCCCACAAGTCATAGTATCCACTACCATGATGCCCCAACCTTAATGGCTGTAACAGTCCCTTGCCACCACCTCGCCTGTGTCCAAACTTCCCCTCAACTGAAGCAAGAAAATGCAGCTCCAGACAGCCCTTGAAAGGAGGCAAGGCCCACAAACCACCAAACCACCACTGAATCCAAGTCAAGACCAAGTAGAATAAACCAAACTGGAGTTTATCATCCTGATCAATTTGGTCAACTTAAAACATCTAATACCAAGTGAGAATAGCAAAATAATTGCCCAGCAATTACAACTCCTGTTTTATAATAAAATAATTTGAAAATGATGCCTCTACTAGGGATAAATGCTTCAGAAGATGCAAACACACAATAGCTCAATTGCCAATATGACAAATGTGGGCCTGGCTTCAGAAAAGAATTTTTTTTTGTTTGCCTGTTTTATTTAATTTACAACTGAGTCCATCCTGCCATTAATCTTACCTGGGATTAATTAAGCAATAACCCATGGCTGGGTGTGAGTAATGCTGGATTTACCCATGGTTGGTGTGGTTTGGACAAGGAGCAAAGCCTAAGTGACCAAACAAAGCCAACTGTGGGTAAATCTAGCATTGTAATACAAAAACAGGGAAGCCAGCAGACTGTAGCATTTAGTATTTAATCCAAACTATCTCAAAAGCATAATATAAAATAAAAAAGAGACAAAATATACCAGTTTCGGCTGTAAAATTTACATAGCCTTCATCAATGCAGTAAAGACATAAGACCTTGATCTCTTTTAAATGTAACCAAGGTGAGGCTCTAACTCCTCCAAGGACGGTCCCAAGCCCGTCTGAAAAAGGAGGAGGGTTGGGCTTAGGGTTAGCAACCCCATCCCGTAAAAAACAAATTGCTACAAAAACACCAACTACAGGAAACACAGACAATCTTGTCTTGGAAGAGGAGAGTTCTTCAAATGGAAGATTTATGAAGTTTTGTGGCCAAAGCCAAAGCCGAAAGGACGCCACAAAGCAGAGTACCCTTCTCTCTACCAGGAAAATAAACATTGGCACATGGAATGTCAGGACCATGTATGAGCTAAGCAAGGCAGCCCAAGTGGCAGCAGAAATGAGAAATAACAACTTGAGTTTGTTGGGAATCAGTGAGACAAGGTGGACAGGGGCTGGTCAGTGTCGATTATCTACAGGAGAGTTGTTGCTTTATTCTGGACATGAGGACAGTGAAGCACTTCACTCCCAAGGGGTTGGTCTTATGTTGGCTAAACAGGCCCAGAGAGCCCTGATTGGATGGGAAGCACATGGCCCCAGGATCATCACAGCTTCATTCCGTACAAAGAAGAAGAAAATTGTAATGAATGTGGTCCAGTGCTATGCACCAACTAATGACAGTGAAGAGGAAGATAAAGATTAGTTTTATGAAAGACTGTAGCAGATCCTCGAGACCTACCCAGACAAAGACCTTACTATCCTTATGGGTGATATAAATGCCAAGGTCGGATCCAGTAACATAGGATATGAGCAAATCATGGGTACACATGCTCTGGGAACAATCAATGAGAATGGTGAAAGGTTTGTTGATCTATGTGCTCTCAACAATTTGGTCATTGGAGGTAGCATTTTTCCCCACAAACGGATACATAAAAATACATGGGTCTCCCCTGACTATACAACAGAAAACCAGATGGATCACATATGCATCTGTAGAAAGTTTAGAAGAACATTACAAGATGTCAGAGTGAAAAGAGGGGCAAATGTAGCATCTGACCATCACTTGCTGGTGGCTAGACTGAAGCTAAAGCTAAAAAGAACCCAGGTTCAAGAGTCATCTAGGAGAATCAAATACAATGTTCATCTATTGAAAGATTCTCTGACAAAAGAACAGTTCAACATTGCACTGAAGAACAAATTTGAAGTGCTACAAGAACTGGTTGAGGAGGGTGGAGTAAACAGCTCATGGCAGAATGTGAAAAAGGCTGTAGACTTAGCTTGTCAAGAGACACTGGGACCTAAAAAGTATCATCAGAAATAGTGGATCACTGCAGAAACACTGGTAAAGATAGAAAACAGAAAGAGGAAGAAGGCAAAAGTAAATAACAGTAAAACCAGAGCTTCAAAGAGCAAGGCCCAAGAAGAATATGCAGATGCCCACAGAGAGGTCAAACGATGCATTAAAATAGACAAGAACAGTTATGTGGAACAGTTGGCAGTTGAGGCAGAACTGGCAGCTTACAGTGGTAACACAAAAATGTTGTATGATATCACCAAGCGACTTTCAGGAAAGTACAGTAAGCCAGAGAGATCTGTTAAAGATAAGCAAGGGAAAACCATCAATAGTATAGAACATCAACTGAAAAGGTGGGTGGAACACTTTGAAGAACTTATAAACAGACCGTCACCTCTAAACCCTCCAATTATTGAACCAGCCAATGAAGATCTATCAATCAATTGTGAAAAGCCGAGCAAGGAGGAGATCAGGAAAGCCATCATCCAAATGAAAAATGGGAAAGCGGCAGGACCAGATAACATCTCGGCAGAGGCCCTTAAAGCAGACCTGAATACATCAGTGGAGATGTTGTATCCACTCTTTGAAAGAATCTGGGCAGAGGAAACTGTTCCTTCAGAATGGAAAGAGAGCCATCTCATTAAGCTTCCCAAGAAAGGGGACCTTAGCAAATGCGACAACTATAGAGGCATCAATCTTCTATCAGTTCCAGGAAAAGTTTTCAACTGTATCCTTTTGGAAAGGATAAAGAACATCACTGACAAAAAGATGAGAGAAGAGCAGGCAGGCTTCCGCAAAAATAGATTGTGTACTGATCAAATTGCAACGCTCAGAATAATTGTGGAACAGTCAGTTGAATGGAACTCACCATTGTATATCAACTTTGTTGACTTTGAAAAGGCGTTTGATAGCGTGGACAGAGAGACACTGTGGAGCCTTCTGAAGCACTATGGTATACCAACGAAAATAGTAAATTTGATAAAGAACTCATACAATGGTCTATCATGCAGGGTTATACATGGAGGGCAGCTCTCTGAAAGCTTTCAAGTAAAAACTGGGGTCAGGCAAGGATGCTTACTGTCACCATTCCTCTTCCTGTTAGTTATTGATTGGATTATGAAGAAATCTACTGCAGGACAGAAAAATGGGATTCAATGGACCCTATGGAATCAGCTGGAAGATCTGGACTATGCTGATGATCTCGCCCTCATCTCTCACAGCCAGCAGCAAATGCAAAACAAGACAAATTTGGTGGCAGTTACAGCACTAGAGGTGGGTCTTAACATTAACAATCTGAAGACAAAGATCCTTAAATTAAACTCCACAAATACTAACCCTATCACTCTGCAAGGGAAGCCACTGGAGGAAGTGCAGTCCTTTACCTACCTTGGCAGCATAATTGACAAGCAGGGCGGATCAGAAGCTGATGTCAGGGCAAGGATAGGAAAAGCAAGAGCAGCCTTCATACAGTTAAATAGGGTCTGGAAAACAAGAGAACTATCCTTGATCAACAAGATAAGGCTGTTTAACTCTAACGTGAAGTCAGTACTGCTGTATGGGGCAGAGACCTGGGGGTTAAACAAGACCACCACTAAAAAACTTCAGACATTTACAAATAGCTGTCTCAGGAAGATTTTACGGATTCAATGGCCAGACACTATTAGCAATGTCACCCTTTTGGAAAGGACCAACCAAATTTCGATTGGGGAAGAAGTTAAGAGGAGGAGGTGGAGATGGATCAGGCATACTCTTTGCAAACCAGCAAACAATATTACAAGACAGGCGTTGCGCTGGAATTCTCAGGGGAAGAGAGGAAGAGGCCGCCCACGAAACACCTGGAGGTGAGACTTTGAGGCAGATGCTAAGCTTAGAGGCTACACATGGAACCAAATAGAACAGTTGGCCCAGGACAAGATTCGGTGGAGAGCTGTAGTTGGTGGCCCATACCCTGTCAAGGGTGATGGGCATAAGTAAGTAAGTAAGTAAGTAAGGTGAGGCTCTAAATTATTAAATTAAACAACAGTCCTAATTAAAGGTACTCATTAAGTCCAGGTGAAAAAAGACCCCCCAGTTTAATGATCCATTTCTTTTCTTTACTGTTCAAAATTTGATGCCATCCTGCTTTATTTGACCTGTTACCAATGATTCTGTCTATCACAGTAAAATTTAAAAAATGCATTATTGTGTACCTGAGAGTGCTTATATAAAGCATTGGTAAGTTTCTTGTGCCTGATATCACTATATTGTTCAGAAATTCTGAATTTAAGTGGTCTGGACATTTGTCCTACATAAAACGCAGAACAAGTGCAGGTAGCCAAATAGATCACACAGTCCATCTGGCAATTTGCAAAGAAAGGAATGTCAAATACTTGATCAGTATTTTTACTACTGAACTAGCTTGTTTTCATAATCTTTCTCCAGTGGGTACAATGACCACAAGGAAAACATCCTGTAAGCTGGTCCCCCATAAGAGTAGTTTGGATGGAATCACCCTTACATCTCCATCCATGTCTATAGTGACTCAGAAATGATCCCAGATTCTTACCTCTTCTGAAAGAAAAATGACATCTGTCTTCCAAAAAAATCAGAAAGCTTGGCATCTGCTAAAAGGATGTTCCAGTGTCTGCGAACACTATTAAATAAAACATCAGTGTTCCTTCCATAGGTGGTGATGGGGTCCTTATCCAGTGTCTTGTACCTATATCTCAAAAGGTCCTGCCTGCCACAATTAGCCACCCAATGTCTGGCTCATAAATATTCCCCATTTTATAGCCTCTATTCCTGAATCTCGTGGTTGGATCCTCCTTATAAACCTGATAGGGAGCATCATTTTTTTTTTTTTAGAATTATAAACCTTTATATACACTATGTACAATTGACCTGAACCAAGGAGGGAAAAAAAATAAAATATATGAAATTAGTAACAAAAATGTATAATATTCAGTTAATAAAGTATAAACTTACACATTAATTGTTTAAGGTTCATTTTTAATGTCTCAATAAGAGTTAACATTTTTTCCCAAGGATTGTTTGTCCATGTTTTAGGTGAAATTCTCGATTCCTTCACCTTGATTTCTAATGTCACTGTTTCTTCCATCAATCTCAAGAATTCTTCCAGAGTAGGTTCTTGTGAAGACTTCCACTTTCTAGTTATACATTTCCTGGCCACAGCGAGTATGGACCAAAGTAGGTATAGATCTTTTTTATTAATTCCAAAAGTATCATTAACATTTAAGAGGACTAAAGATTTGGTTAAAATAAAGGTATCTGTGAATATAGCTCGGAGAAAAATAGTAATTTCTTCCCAGATTTTTTTATATTAATACAATCAAAAAATATATGAGACCAAGCAGCTTTACAGTTTAAAGAACATCTCCAACAAATGGATTTATCAAGTTAATTAAATTTGGCTAGTTTATCAGGTGTAATAAATGCCCTGTGAATATATTTCCATGTAAATATTTTCCAAACTTGTAAATTAAATGTTAAGTTAACAGAACATAATAGATTTGTTTTACTCTCAATTGATAGATTAGTGTGACATCCTTTTGCTATGAAATTCCAATATCTTGCATTAGAGTTAGTTTTATATGTTATCAATATTGTGTATAGTTTTGAAATTAGATTCGTTCAATTATAATTGTCGTAAATAATTTCAGATATTAGACTTATCAAATTTGGACTAGTTTTATAAGGAGAATTAATAATTTTACTATTAAGATCCTTAACATATGATAATATGCTTTGTAGTATCAACCAATCTGCTGATGGAATGTCATATTTATTCTGAATTTGTTGAATGTCTAATACTACTTGATTCTCTATACAATTTTGCCAACAAGTGAAGTTTTTCCCCTCCCATCTAGTTAAGATAACATTATGAATTTTATTGAAGAAATTCTTTGTAGAACTAAAATGTATTAGCAAGTCTAGCCAAATATTAATATTCATGTTAGTATATATAAATCTTCTGAATAAATTGTAAATATTATTTATATAATTTAAGTTTGTTGGTTTTGTTATATTATATTGGATATTAACAGTCAATATGTGCCACATCCTGTTATTTTGTTCACTTAATATACAATTTTTAATTATTTTATTTTCATTTAGATAAATAATAGTGTGCAATGTTTTCCATGTTGAAGAATAATTAGGATCTATCCAATTAATGATAGTTCTTAATATGGAAGCTTTTTATGTATGATTCTAGATCTGGAAGTTTAATTCCACCCATTTCCCAAGATCCAGTATGATGTGTATAGGCTAATCTATTTCTTTTTGGATACCAAAGAAAGTTTAATAGAATTTTATTTATTTATTTCAAGATTTTCTTGTGCGGTACTATAGGAATAGCTTCTGCAATTTAATTAATTTTTGGAAGTATTGTCATTTTTATTATTTGTAATCTGTCTTCAAATCTCAAGAACATTTTATTCCAGCTTACTATTAACTTTTTTATTTTATTAATTATGTTGCTATAATTTGTGGCTAACGTAGATTCCAAATTATCACATAGTGTTATTCCTAAATATTTTATTATGGGAACTTGTTTTCCTATCACACAATTTTCAGTTAAGGTAAATTCTCTCTTTTTATTCAAATGTATATAATTAGATTTTCCCTTGTTAAATCTAAGGCTGGAAATATGATAAAACCTTTCCACTATTTCATCTAGTTTTTGTACTGATTTATCAGAGACAGATAATGTGAATAAAACATCATCAGCAAATAACAACATTTTTTAATTCAGTTGACCATATACATCTATGCCTGATATATTAGAGTTGTGGCGTACTAATGAGAAAAATAATTCAATTCCTAAGGCAAACAGTATGGGAAACATCGGACATCCCTGCTTTGTACCTTTGGCTATTTCAATAGCCTTCAAGATAAATGGCCCAAGTTTTACATAAGCCAAATTGTTTTTATAAATATTCTTCATTAGCATAATAAAATTAGCAGGAAATTTAAACAGTTCTAAAGCCTTAAAAAGAAAATCACAGCATAACGAATCAAAGGCTTTTTCTATATCCAAAGCTACTATTAGAGCGTCTTGGTTGTTTCTGTTTAAAAAATCTATGAGTGTTAGAATTCTTTGTATATTGTCATGGGTGTGTCTTTTATAAATTAATCCTGTTTGATCCTCGTTTATTATATGTGTCAATTATTTTTAATTCTACTAACTAATATTGACATGAAGATTTTATAATCATTGTTAAGTAAAGATACTGGCCTATAAAATTTACACTGTAAAGGGCCTTTGTTTTCTTTTATAATGGGTGTAATTAAGTAATATCTCCATAAAATTGGAGTTGTGTTTTGTGCTAGAATTTCATTCAAAGTTTTGTGAAACAATGATATTACTGAAGATGGAAGTATTTTATACAATTCATTAATTATTCCATCAAATCCTGGTGTTTTATTACTTTTACTTTCCCTTGAATTTTTGAGTAATTTATTTTAGAGATATTTGTTTTTGAATGTCTAACTTTAACTTTTCTAGTATCACCTTTACCTTTACTAATTTCAAGTCTAAGTTTGATGTATTATTTATATTTGAAGTATTATTATAATGGTCAGAGAAATAATGTTTAAATGCATCTAGTATATCATTTATATCCAAAACCTTTTTGTTTTTATCCCTTCCTTCATATATAATACTTGTAATATTATTTTCAATTGAATGTTTTTTTTTTAATCTTATTGCTAAAATATGCATATGTTTGGGTGATACTGCATAGGAACTAAGTTTTAACCTTTCTACAGCTATATTTGTTTAATGAGTTAGTATTTCATCATATCTTTTGTTTAAGTCTTCCAGTGCTTTTTTATGATTATTTTGTGTGTAAGTAGATGAATTAATAGTGAGAGCTGTAATTTGTTTTTGGATGTCACATAATTCTGATTCCCACTCTTTTAGCTTGTTTTTATACCATGAAAGAATGTTTCCATTTAGGCTTTCAAGGTATCCCCAAAGATTAATTGCATTTATTTCAGTAGTGTAGTTCATATCTAAAAATAATTGTACTTCTGAATCTAACCAAGGTTAAATTGTTTTAATGTTGTAATGTAAGCTGGAATTCTTGACATAAAAATTAATTTCTTATAATCCGTATGTTTTTTGAGAATTAATGAGTTATGGTCTGAAATGGGACAAGGGATTATGGATAATGTTATTATTTTTGAATTTAGCTCTTGAGATATGAAAATTTTATCAGTTCTTGTGTGTGTCCCAAATCTGTGGTCTTAGTGTGAAAATAATAATTGTTCTCCTTATAACTAAATGTATCAATTAGATTTAAACTTTCTTCCCATTTCTTAAGTAGCTTCCCTATAGAACTTACACATACATTTCTTTTGCTTGTGTTCTCTGATTTATCCAATATAAAATTAAAGTCACCTCCCAAAATCAAATTTCCTTTATATACTCTAGTTATTAGGGTAGTGGTGCTGCGGTAGCATTGTCACCTCACAGTAAGACGCTGTCCGGTTCGATTCTCAGCTACAGCGTCTTCGGCGTGGAGACATATGTGAATGGGCGTACCTTCGTTGAAGGTTGTGCGTCAGGTCTGGTAACTCGGCACGTAAAAATCAACTACCAATCATTAGCGGACCGGAGTTCCGCTGTGGCGACCCCTAACCGGGAAAAGCCAAAAGACACAACATACTCTAGTTATTAGATCCATTTGTTTGCTTATTGTCCCACTTCCAATACCTGGAAACCAATATATATTTACTAATGTCCAGAGTCTGTTATATTTTACTATTACTATGGCTAGGAGTCCTTCTTTATCTTCATATTTGTAAATGATTTGAGGCATAGTGACATTTTTTTTCCATAAAATTAAAGTTGCCCTAGTCTTTTTCTTATATGAAGAGTGAGATAAGATCATATATTCATTAGGATTCCAGCTAAAGGTATCATTTGTTTTGAAGTGAGTCTCTTGAAGAAATACTACTTGTACTTTATTTAATTTCATATATCTTAATAAATTAGATTTTTTTTTCCTTGGATTGTTTAAACCGTTAGTGTTTAAGGATAAAATAGTCAAGTCCATTCTCAGTATTTAACTTTACATCATATTTGTTTTGTATTATATTTTGCAATACCATACAAAATGTAAAAAGTATAACTACTGTGTTAATTCTCATTGTAGTCAATATTTTAATTTTGGTCAAATAACTTAAAATAGAGTTTAGTTCAGGCCAATAAAAAAAAAGAAAAATGCCAAAATTACTTGTATAACAACAAGTATATAAATATTTTTATAAACCCTCTAATGTACATGAAGTGAAATACACTTCCAATCTTCTAGATCAGAAGAAATCTAACAGTTTGCCTACCATAACTTCCCTCATGAAAAAAGAAAGAAAAAAAAAACTAACCCCATTTCAAGCTCCAGTACACCTTTTCTCTTATCTTGGAGATTTAACAATATTAGTTATTATTTTCCCTATATAACTATTAATAATGAATTAACATAATGTATAAAAATGAATATTGATTTGGTAATACAATTTAATTTTAGATTAGACTTCTTTTTCAGAATATAATCATCCTATCATGCACTACTTAAACATTCTTAAAGTAAAATCTAATTTATAACAAAGTAAATGTTGCTTAACATTAGTTATCTTTAGCCTGAGAGTAGTATATATATACATATTAATAGTCTCCAATATTCTGATATGACCAATATACTAAAGATTATGTCAGACAAACACTCTGCTACATACTAAAAATATATTATAACTGAGTGAAGTAGATTTAGAAATGCATCAATAAGTGAAGATAAATACAGACAAGTCTACTCAGAACACTTGAATCATACTACAAAAACTTTGTAGTCCATAGAAAGAAGTTGTGTTCACTAGAGATGATAATATAAATCTCTACATATCACTCACATGCTTTCAATTAGAGACAAATGAATGCATAACCAGATTCAGTTTATTTTATGTCCATCCATGAATGTAGTTGTGACAAATTAAAAGAAAAAGACAACATTAGACCATAGTGATCACTCATTGATGATGAAACAGAAGTAATTTGCCCTGATAAGTGACCATGTAGGTGAGCAATTTATAAACTTCTTAATACTAATGCATAGTTATAATATAAATTAATATTATGAGAATATCATCACAGAATATTGAGCAAAATGCTAGTTAAGACAGAGCATTACTGAAGCTGTTCTGCACAGCCACAGTTCCTTAGAACCTGTATAATAGAGTGTTTATCAAAGACTGTATCATGCGGCAAGATACAAGAGTAGGCAGACTCCCCTCTTTGTTATTAAATTGTTAAAAATGATGACACTGTAAAAAATACAAAACCTATTAAGCTGAACAGTGCCTTAAGAAATCTGTCTATCTCATATCTATTTAATTGGTGTTCTACTTGAATTTCTCATCAAGAATTACAATTTACAAATCTGTTTTATTTTACTACTTGAAGCAGTAGCAAAAGCAGACCATGAAGACATTTTCTCATGAGCCCTTTACTTTAAAGAAATAAAGATGAAATTCCAAGGTGAACTCATTTTACCAACCATCTCACTAAGAAACTGATAACCTTATTATTTAAACAGTTGTCAGTATTCAGTAAAAATATCAGCTGCATAATATTCAGCTATGCAACCAATGTCTGAAGGATTAAAGGTAGTTTATGTTATAAATCCCTGCCTTAACCAAATATGTAGCATACAGAATATCATTTAGTATTTGCATTTCTTAGGAACCTATGTCTGTAAATGTG
Organism: Protopterus annectens; assembly: GCF_019279795.1. Classification (NCBI taxonomy): domain Eukaryota; kingdom Metazoa; phylum Chordata; order Ceratodontiformes; family Protopteridae; genus Protopterus; species Protopterus annectens. Next base: position 1,571,991,824 of record NC_056725.1, read on the forward strand.
TAATTCAAACAATTCTTGGTAGAATGAATGACATCTAAACTACTTTATTATGCTAATTTGTGTGCAATTTTACTATAGGTTTCCCAGTACTTCCCATCATCAAGGCAACTCCCATAATACATTAACAGGCACTCGCAAGACTGTCTGAGATGCCAATTTTATGAATTATAGAACCGTGGCTTAAAGTTTTGCTGGGAATAAATCAACTGTTCATCATAAAAAATAAGTACACATGCCCACACAATTTAGTAGTGCAGTTAAACCACTACTTGCATGTCGATGTAAGAATTTTGGCAAATTACCAGAATCTTTGCCACTTTAATGAAAGTTGAACTCCACTTACCAAAGATTAGAAAGCACTAAAGGGTGAGGAGATTAATCAGTAATTTACTATCTACTGTATTCACTATTTATTTGGTTACTACTTAATCAATTCAATTGAACATGTCTAGGCAGCGTGAGCAGAGGAAAATAACAACACTGCATAGTACAGGGTTTACTATGTTTTCTAATAAAGCAATCTGCACATTATATTCAAAAAAAGTAGGAGTTATAAGTACAAGGTAATAAGTTCCTTTGTGGCTCCTGAAATTATATGATTTCTGTTACCAGGTTCATAGGTTCATAGGTTGATACTAGGCTATTTGCCCTAGGCCATTTACAAGCCTAGCCAGAGTGTGTTTGGTTTTTGCCACCCTTCTTAGATTAGTTGACTGTGCCTCTGTACAGTAGGTCACAGAAGATAGCCCATTTAAGGTTAGTTTACCATGCCTCTGTTTAGCAGTGACACAGAAGAGATCCCAGGGGTAAATTTACAATCTCCCATCCAAACGTCAAAGTATTCAGTATAATATGTCTAAAACCTGTCTTAATTTTACTTATTATGTGCACAGAAGTATGTCACAACTGCAGCTGATGTGTGCATCTCACACATATATTTTCCTATTTACACTTGCAACACTGTAACAGATGCTTACAAAACTCTCAGCCATGTCATTTTACTGGATCACCATGGCATAGTGTATTTTATAGCCTAGGTAGGAATAATTCAGAAGTAAAAAAGAACTGTGTTTACTTCAAGCGTAATAATGTAGTCTGTAATACTGCTATTACTTTTTCAATTGGATGTTATTCACTGTTACTGTAAATTCTTTTTTGTGTTACCTACATGAAAAACAGCTACTCTGTCACTGATTTCACACCTATTCTTTTAATTTATTTAAAAGAAGTCAGGGTTTGTAGATTTAAATAATCCAAAGACCATGTTAAATGAGCTTAAAATATACTGCTTGTGCAACTGATATTACACTAAAAGCACTACCTTAACAACAGTCAAGCAGGGGATTCCTTAACTGACTATTTCCACCTTAAATCTTTCATAGCAGACAAAGGAAGCTATAACTGGGGCACGAGAATGTTTCAAATAACAACATTGTCAGAACCCAGTAACGGAACTCTGTTTATAGTGACTCTGTTTTTTCCACATTTAAAAATATGGATATCTATGTTACTTTTAAAATGGGAATTTTAAGTGTAATGAAGTCAGTAAGTCACAGAAACTATGATTAAAAATTTTCAATTCCTATTATGCAACAATGAGGTGAACTAAATATACTATTAATAAAAAGGAGATGAGAAAAAACATTTGTGTATATGTTGTCTCTGTTCTTCCTTTACATATAACTAATTATACTAAAGTGAAAGATAACATTTGAATCTGGTTTACCTCACTGCCTATGAATGAGATGTAACTATATTTTTAGAAGTCACACAAAGTTATAAAACCATTTAACATTATCAGACACAATCATTAGACTTGTGATGAGTATGTTGCATAAAATATAAGTTTAAGAAAAAGTAGAAATGGCTCAGAGTATAATAGGCAATATAATAAATACAATACATACATTTTGAGGTAAAGTCCATAAGTCTATATCTTTGTTGATTCTTTGAGAGATTTGGAAGACTGTGCAGTTTTAAAATCAGTTCTTTGTTTCTTTTTCCTTACATCAGACCAAGTATTTTTTTTCTGGAGATCTTTTCAAATTGGTGGAAACAGTCCAGTCCATTTCTTCAGGAATTGTGATGATATTATTATTCTTGATGAAGGTAGAAGCTTCTTCAATGTTGTTAAACATTCTCAGGTCATTTGAATAGAAAATTCTGATTCTAGCAGGATATACCATCTGCACTTTCATTTTATTTAGTTTGAGAAGTTTCACTAATGGCCAAGTTTTTTCCCTTGTTTCTAACACTTTTTTAGAATAATCATTGTCAAATCTGATCTGACTCTGTTTATATGTTATGGGACTTTTTCTCCAGTCTGTTTTTAAAATGAGCTCTTTATCCAAGAAGGACTGGAATTTTATCACAATTGATCTTGGTGGTGCATTAGGTGAAGAAGGTATAGATTTTCCTATGGCTCTGTGAGCTCTTTCTATTCCATTTGATAATCTCTCTTTTAAATCAAGCACTTCAAGAAGCCAGGAATTAAAAAAATGATGATGTCTTCACCCTCATATTTTTCTGGAACAAGACCAAATCTTCTTATGTTAGTTCTCCTCTCCCTATTCTCTAAATCATTCACTTTATTAAGTATCCATTTATTTTGGTGAAGTAAGAATTCTGTCTGATTTTCCTCTTCTTTGAGTCTTCCATCTATGTCATTTAGTGATGTCTCCATATCAAGTAATTTACTTTGTTGTTGCTGCAGTATTTCTTTTAGTACATCTGTTTGCTTTTGACAGTTTTCCTTGAGACTTCTCAAATTATTAGTGAATCTATCCATTTTCAACAACAGTTCATGTAATGTGGAAGACATCAGTTGTATCTCCTTCTTCTGCGTGGTTTCTGAGTGAGAATTCTTAAAACTGGCTATTACCAAACAGCTGTGTTGCTCTCCAGAATATTTTGACAGAAAAACTCAATAATATTTCTTGAAATTTGGTAGAGTTGTAGTTCTTAAGTTCCTTAATATTTTTTTTTCTATTTCTGGTTAATGGAAATATTTTTTTCCCTGTTTTCTAATACTGTTTTGTGGAGCTCTAAAAAATGCTGCTTATCTGTTTGCCATCTAGGCTGCCCATACGTGCCATCATTTGAACATATTTGTTTCATATGTAAGAATTGTGATTTGGGAATATTTCTGCATATATGTAGAGAATGAAAGCTGGAAGCATGAAGAAGGGAGTTGTACATCTCCGATGCCAATGCATGATTACTATTCCTAGTTACTAGGACATCCAAAAAGGTGATACTGTCAATGGTGTAATTGACTGTGAATTGCCTACCCCATTTGTTATCATTAAGGTACCCAACAAACTCCATAAGATAATCAGAATCAGATCTCCATGCTAGCCAGCAGTCATCTATATATCTTCTCCAGATGTCAATCTCATATTGATATGGATTATGTGTATTGTCATAGATGAATTGTTCCTCAAGGTGAGCCATGAAGAGATCAGCATATATGGGAGCAAAAGAAGCTCCCATAGCCATGCCATGAATTTGCATAAAAACATTCGTTCTGATAGCAGAATACATTCTTGGTTAGAACGTGTTCGACAAGGCAAATTAAAAAGGTATTAAAGCCGGGTTGGTACAATTCTGACTTGTATAACCAATATTCTAATCCTTATAGGCCCATCCAATGGGGAATGTTGGTATACAATGGGGAGACAACTAGGGTACAGAGTACCCACCCTGGCTCAAGCTGCATGTCAGAAATTACCTTAAGGAATATCACAGTATCCTGAATACAAGCCCTAACCCATTTCAATAGTGGTTTAAGAGGGTCTATATTAGAACATCAAAAGTTTAATGGTTCGAATCACTGAAGGTCGACCTTTAATGATCGAACCATTAAAATTTCGAATGTTCAGAAAAAATAAATAAGAAAAAGAAAGTCTAAAGGGTGTAGGCAGGGGAGCAAACCCCCATGCACCCCCCCACATGGGGGCCTGCACCCCCCACACCTCCCGCTACTTAAATATACCAACTGTGAGACTACACTACATTGAAGTAAATGGAAATCTCCCCTTACAGAGATTTCCGTTTACCTGTTCGACGTTCTGCACTTTCGCTATTCTCGTGTCGACAATGTCAGATTCTACATTGTCGGCTTTTGAGAATATAATAGGTAACCATTTAAGATATTGCATAAGAAATTGGGAAAGTGGTTCTGTAATCGAGTCTCTACCAAAGACTATGGGTCTACCGGGTGGATTTTGAAGATTCTTACGGATTTTGGATGGGAAGTAGATGTGCTGATTCGAAGGGTCTGACACCATGAGATGATATAAAGTGGTATCCATAATGATTACCTTGTTCTTGGCTGACACCAAAAATTGATCTGTTTCTTGAAACTAGGAGTTGGATCCAATGTCATATGTGTATAGTAGCAACCATCACTAAGCTGTCTCTCAGCTTCTATATTATGTTGGGTCCAATCCTGGACAACTACCGCCCCACCCTTATCTGCAGATAATATAGCCAAATCATGATTATTTTCTAATTCACGAGTAGACTCCATTTCAATCTTTGAGAGGTTATTAGATTTGGCACGGAACTCCCTAGAGTGAAAATGCAGATCTTTGAGAATAGAGTTCTGAAACATAAGGACATTGTGATGCATTGGTGGTGTAAAGTTTGATTTGTGGTATCTGAAACCATCCTGCGATTCAGGATTAGATGTTGTCAGAAAAAAATAACCTTAAGTTAAGTAATCTACAAAATGAGGTAATATCTTGTGCAAATGCATCCTGAGAGACATAGAAGCCAGGTATAAAATTAAGTTCTTTATTCAAAACTTTAACTTTGGTGGGGGACAGAGAGGTAGATGAAATATTCAATACATTATTGTTGCTATCCATTTCTGCACCATCAGTTTCAACAATCTGTCCATATTGTCTAACTTTAGAATATTTCCTACCTTCCCTCCTTTGCCTACACCTAAAGGGACCTGTGTGTTACTTCTTTTAGAGGCAGGAGAATCTGGGGCGTACTGTGCATCAGGCTCCAAACATGATGAAGACTCCTCACCTGAGGTGTCATAACTTGATGAGGAAGGTTTCTTTAAAATAGACCTTGGTTGTTTCCTTTTGGTAACCTTTCTATTGGTTTGTTCAAACCTAACATGCTTATTGTTGGAAAATGGATGGCCACTCTCATAGTCAGCTAGATCCCTATGAAGCATCCTCATTTTTCTATCTTTCAATTGTTGTTCTGAAATTAAAAGATCCTGACTAAGTTTCTTGAGGCCAGTATTATAGGATTGTTGTCCTTCAATTTTCTTAATATCTTCACACATTTGGGTGATTTCCATCATGTCCCTATCAATAGTTCTCTCATAATGGGCAGCTAGAACTTCCACAAAGTTCATGGAAGCTCTTTGTTGAGCCGAAGCCCATTGTTCTGTTAATGTTGTGTCAATGTTATTAACTAATAGCTGTATATGTACCCTAAGGCCTCTTGATGAAACGCCTTTGGTTAGGTAAGCCTTAAAGAGCTTTGAGTGACATATATTGGTCCATAGGGACCTCATGCTTTTATTTAGTTTGAGAAATTGTGCCTCACATGTACTATCCAAAGGCAAATCCTCCGACCCATTGTTCTGATTATATTACCAAGACCAAAAATGGCCAGATCTCTTCATGCCCCATCTTGAGGAACAACTCATCTATGACAATACACATAATCCATATCTAGATTAAATTGACATCTGGAGAAGATATCTAGATGACTGCTGGCTAGTATGGAGATCTGATTCTGATTATCTTATGGGGTTTGATGGGTACCTAAATGATAACAAATGGGGTATACAATTCACAGTCAATTACAACATCAACAGTATCACCTTTTTGGATGTCCTAGTAACTAGGAATAGTGATCATACATAGGCATTGGAGGTGTACCATAAATACCCCCAATATAACTCCCTTCTCCATGCTTCCAGCTTTCATTCTCCACATATATAAAGAAATATAACCCAAATTACAATTCTTACGTATGAAACTAATATGTTCAAATGATGCTACCTATGAGGTTTATAAAGAGGATCTAACCACAAGATTCAGGAATAGAGGCTACAGAATGGAGAATATTTATGAGGCAAGACATTGGGTGGCTAATCGTGACAGGCAGGATCTTTTGAGATATAGGGACAAGACACTGGATAAGGACCCCATCATTTGATTGGTCACCACCTATGGAAGGAACACTGATGTTGTTTGCAGACACTGGAACATCTTTTTACCAGATGCTAAACTTTCTGATTTTATGGATGACAGATGTCATTTTTCTTTTAGAAGAAGTAGGAATCTGGGATAATTTCTGAGTCACTATAAACATGGATGGAGAAGTAAGGGTGATTCCGTCCAAACTACTCTTATGGGGAATCAGCTTAAAGGATGTTTTCCTTGTGGTCATTGTACCCACTGCAGAAAGGTTATGAAAACAAGCTAGTTCAGTAGTAAAAATACTGGTCAAGTATTTGATATTCCTTTCTTTGCAAATTGCCAGATGGACTGGGTGATCTATTTGGCTAACTGCACATGTTCTGCATTTTATGTAGGACAAACGTCCAGACCACTTAAATTCAGACTTTCTGAACATTATAGTGATATCAGGCACAAGAAACTTACCAATGCTTTATATAAGCACTCCCATGTACACAATAATGCATTTTTTAATTTTACTGTGATAGACAGAATCATTGGTAAAGCAGGATGGCATCAAATTTTGAACAATAAAGAAAAGAAATGGATCATTAAACTGGGGGGTCTTTTTTCACCAAGATATAATGAGTACCTTTAATTAGGACTGTTGGCTAATTTAATAATTTAGAGCCTCACCTAGTGGTTACATTAAAAAAGAGAGCAAGGTCTTATGCCTTTACTGCACTGATGAAGGCTACGTAAAATTTACAGACGAAACTGGTCTGTTTTGTCTTTTTTTACTTTATATTATACTTTTGAGCTAGTTTGGATTAAATACTGAATGCTACAGTCTGCTGGCTTCCCTGTGTTTTGTATTGCTATGAGGTTTTTTGGAGCCGTGCAGTTTCCGTAATTGTAGGGGCTGCTTAACTTATAAAGTCAGCATTACCCACACCCAGCCATGCGTTATTGCTATTATATGACATTATTAAAGAAAAAAAAAATACTTACTTTTCTTAAATAATGTCTTTGTATAAGGCCTCCATGCTGCCCTTCCACAGTTTTCTGGTATCCTGGGTTTTTTTCTGATGTACTGTGCTTGCGTATGGGACTTGTGTTCTCACAATTATGCAGTGCATCAGTGCAGTGCAGAGGCAGCAACAGAGAAAGGAAGATCACTGTTGCTTTTTTTTTAAATTGAAAATAAAAAAAGAAATCAAGAGACTTTTTACATTCGGGATAGCTGGGACAGACAAAATAAAAGAATAATGAGGTAAGTCTCTTTAATTTTGCAGAAAGTACCTGATTATCCTTTTATTTTTGTCTGTGCCGTCTCCCTCATTTATTTTAGGTCTTCCATTTTTTTTTTGAGGGCAAAAAAAGAAAGAAAAGTAAAAAAAATAAATAGGAGATATACTAATGGGAAAATGTCCCGGCGACAGGACCTTTTTCCGTTAGTAAATTCTCGGATTTACAGTGAGCACACTGGTTGGGCTAGCCAATCAGCATGCTCGTTTTTGAATATTATTGGTTAATCATTGCATAATGGAAAATAAAACCACAGAAAAAATAGTTAAAGCATAAAAGTGTGCATATAAGGAGTGTTGGGAATTTGATAAGCTATAGGAAATAATAAGATCTGTTGTAGTGTACAAAAGTTGATTTTCCAAGATAAATAACCTGTGAATTAAAGATGCCTTACATAAGCATCAATACTGTGTTAAAAGACTTGAAAGGAAGCTATTCTCTATTTAACAAACACAGTAAAGGGAAGACATGAAAATAAGGGAAATTAATGATGGAAAGGGCAAGGAGCACAACAGCCCCAGTGAAATGCCTCCTGCCTCAGTGAAAAAAGCACTGTTGTTCACACAAGCGTTTTTCCTGAACATGAAGCTTCCTAACGATATGTTGTCTAAACTCCACTGCCTGCCAGTATTTACTTGCGGGTACATTGCAGCCTTTGAAAATATCTGAAACCAAGGCAACAGCTCAGCCTATCATACCCAGAATACCCATACCACTAAAATCCCCTATGACCACACACATGCTCACAGTGACCATTAGGCATGCACCCTCCTCCCTTCACAGCCATGCTCCATTCAGAGGAAAGATGGTGCTCATCAGCTGGAAGAGAGCCAAAATAAAGACATCCAAAACATTGTTCTTATCCACTTACCAAACCGCTAGAATAACAGTATTTGCATCTGCAGGCAGGCTCCAGAAGACACGAACATCGAAACTCCCATAAATGCCACCCAGTAACTTCACTCCCTCAAACACATAAGAGAAAGGGGGAAAAGTTATTTCCGTGGCACCAACCAAAATATGAAACAAAATCCTGACATTCCATAAACCCTCCACATTGGGATGCAGGGCCACAAGCGGATGCCACAGAAAATGAACCAACAGAGGCAACAGAACCCTCAGCAGTAGAGCACTCAACCACAAGCGCTCTCTTGCTAATCCCCCCAATAATGGAACTGTCACGTTGGCAATGTATTTATTTATTTTTTTTTATATACGGTTTAATGACCAACCCACACATCCCACACTGGCAAACTTGTCTACATTTACATTTTGCACCAAGTTACATCGCACTGCAATCCTCATTCCAAAATGATCTACTCCTCTTCTGCAAACACTTTTAAAGGCAAACCATGCATATAGCAAAGCGATTATTAAATCAATTTTTATGTTTGAAATAATACAAATAATTCCTGCTCTATAGCTATATACCTGTTATAACAAAAATACAGATGTAAGTATGAATAAAAGTACTGTACAGCAAATGGCCTACTACACGTGGAACCTCTTCAGAGTGTTTTTTTTTTTTTTTTTTTTTTTTTAATTGCTGCCCTCTGATGCACACACCCTAACATCATGACTTCCTCCACTTTCTGTGCAGGCTTACTTGTTCTGAAACAATGTACTACAGGCATACCTCTCAACCTCTTAGAGCAAAAAATCTGGACAAAGCCTAAAATGACGGGGGAACAAATAGGGAGAGATTTTAAATATTGCTCTTACAAACTTAGAAAGTTGATAGAATAATATGTTTTGCATTAGCATGAATTTTCTGAAGGATGTGGAGTCTTAAACTCAAATGTTTCTCATAATTTAACGACTTCAATCCTCAGCTATTTGCCAGAAAGGTACAGATTTTAAGAGGAACACCAAAAATAAGAGGCAAAAATCTGGACATTATGCAAAAATATGTACAGTTGAGAGGTATGAGTCTACAGGCTACAACTAAAAGAATTCTGATACCATACCTATGCATCAAGCACTTTATACACACCATTTTGGAAATGAAAATGTGGACACCACTTCTACAGTAATGGTAAATCAGGACTGAACCCAGACCCAGGATTTGCTAGAAGTGTTATTTAAAGAGCCACCATGCCACCTGATTGCCTCACTGCTCACAAACACTCTGACACCACTTTACTAACCATGTCAGGCCCGTGCATAAACCAGCACACAAAATCCAGTCACTATTTATTATATCAAACAGCAAAAGCACGTGATCATTTTGGTTTTTGTATTTAACACTGCCACCAAGGAGTAAGGACACCAAATGAAAAACCTGCATCCAAATTATCATTCCAATTAAAGAGGTGATGTAGCATTATATGCTAATCCCCCCCCCCCCAAGGCATGTACAGGATGAAGAAGAGGAATAAGTAAAACAAAAAAATGCAGGCAAGCCAGTACAGCAGCATTTCAATGATCCACTGTAATCACACGATACTAACTCCTCTTGGGCCTCCCCTCTTCCTACACTGCTACCACCAATAACGACAAAGGGGTTAATGGCACCACAAGCAATAGAAACCTCTCCATCACCTCACAACTGAAACAAAAAGAAACTCAGACCAAAATGGGGAGAACCTAATAAAATTCTACCATTAACAAAATGGGGATAAGGAAGAACCGTTTAATAAACCCACCAGCATGTCTTACAAGAAGAGTCCACCTCAGAGATGAAAGCTGCCAGTGTATCCATGAAAGCCACGAAAATACACAGTGTCTCTACCCACAACTGAAATAAATTCCAAACGCCTGCCCCCTAACTACAATAGAAAAACAAAACATTTGTAACTTGCAGTAACCATACCTTGAGCACTTAGAACTACTGAATGAAAAAAAACCCTAAGCAACCCAATTCTACCATACTTACCAATGTAACCTGTTCCCCAGTACCTACAGGTTGTCCCAGATGTAACCCTTGCAGTAACAAGTTCACACCAAAATATGATATTTTACCCAGTTACACTCTCACAAAACTTATTCAGCCCCTCCCTACACTTAACTCACTTCCTCTCATTCATCCTACTTTCCTATTTAACGCCTCCAAACTAGCATCTTCCATTACCCTCTTGAAACCCATTACTATTTCAATCTAAACTTCCATCTGAAGATGTCCCTGGACAAATTGGTCTGTTGCCAAACCTCATTTCTAGTAAGGAATTGTACCTTTTGATGTTTCTTCAGGTGGCTCATTTATTTTATTTACTTGTTTATTAACATTTGAGTACCAGGAAAGCCCAACTGGGTAGGAATCCATTTTCAGCGAAGGTCTGTGGAATAAAGTTTTAAAGTATTACAAAAAATTTTAAGAATAATAATTTTACAGTCATTAAAAATAATATGAAAAACAAATACAGTTTAAATAATTATACCAAATTAGACATAACATGAAAACATTGGTTAAGAGCAGATACAAGTTATATGTCAATGATTAAACAGAGAAATTTTAGCTTGTTTGTAGAGAAATTAAAGGTAAGTTAGTATAATACAAAAGCAAAAAGAAAAATCCATGGTATCTCTCGAAGTCTCAGAAAACCCAGTATGCAACCTATACTGGATCAAAAAGAAACCAAAAAGAAACTTTGCAGTATAGAGGGTGTGAAGTTCACTCCTTGAATTATGTTATGCACTTAGTTCACCAATAAAAATTGAACAGTAAAATACATGCTACAAAATAATAAAATAGAAAATAGTAGGTAGTCCACAGTTGAGTTAAAATGGAATATCCTTTATTAAAACACACAAACAAGAGATCCTAGCTCAGTATGATGAAAAGGATTAAAGACATTCATTATTTATATATAATCAGGTTATTTGGAGCAAGGGAGTGGTTACAGAGGGTGGTTCTGTTAAGAGCAATACAATTATTCCTTTAATCAAGTCCCCTTCCCCCTTAACACCATAGTGTAAACTGAGACTGTGCTACCTTAGAACAGAAAATAAAAAGCTAGAGACAAATTAAAATATAAAAGAATGTCTTGTTAAGGCGAGCTTACTAATCCAAACTTTATTAATTAAGAAATCAACTCACTAAAAAAATGACTAACCAATTAACTAACAAGAAGATCTATCCCTAGATATTCATCAGAATAAATATTAATAACTTATAAACTGAAACACTTTCAACAAAATTCGCTTTCGTACCAAGTAAATACTTCATCAGGTCTGCGTGTAAAAAACTTATCATAATATTAATGAACATGTGTATAAATCTACAAGTGAGCACCTATGTCGACTGAAAACTTTGAAAAATGTCAAAAATAAAGCATTAAAGCTCTGGGGATATGTTCAAGTGTGGCATCTAGCTAAGAAAGCACTTAGAAAACCAGGGCTTAATTATTCTTGCTCCATAAAAAGCATACTAGAACAAAGAAAACTGCCCCACTGTTTAAAAGACTATTAAAAGTCTGATATGGGACTGATTAATGCTGACATCACATGCTAATATTATACATACTAATACTGTTATAAACAAATATCAAACATTGTAAATATTTCAGAGTGAAAATGCTTGACATTGGTGCTGTTTTCTGATACTTTTAGTCATTTAAACTGAGTGCTTCCTTAGTTAGATGCCACATTCAACAGATCCCCAGGGTCTTAATGCTTTATTTTTGATATTTTCACAGTTTTCAGCCTACTTAAATGCTCACTTGTAGATTTATGCACATGTTCATTAATATTTTTCTATGTTTTTACACACAAACCTGATGAAGAAATAAAAAATAAAGGATATTGCATTTTTAACTCTTCTGTGGACTACTTACTATTTTCTGTTTTATTATTTTGTAGTACATATTTTACTGCTTGATTTTTATTAGTGAACTAGGTGCACAGCATAATTCAAGGAGTGAACTTTCAACCTCCACACTGCCAAGTCTCTGCTTGGTTAGTATAATACAAACAGAAATTGCAATACAACGTGAGATAAAATCAGGCTTTTGGTATATTTAGAGGGAAAGCCAGGTGGGATAAATGGATAGATGTAAAAAAGTGAGTGAAGAACAAGGAATAAGGAGATGTAAGGTACGAACAGGTATTTGTCCACATTTAGGAATATAGTTTTTCATGATGTTGAGTAAGAATATAGCCAGCTTTTGGCTATGACATCTGTCATAATGGTTTTGAAAGATAGAAGTGTAGGTATTGATCTGTTAGACAGAGATAAGGAGTTCCAGGCCTTAGCAATATGGTATGATTGCAGAGAATGCTCACCAGATTTGATAGGCTTGTGGACAATGGATTGTAATGACTGACTAGGAACATAGCTATGTAGATTGGTATTTAGTGATAGACAAGCAGATTTAAGGTTACAGATGGGATCTGAGACCTCTAGTCCCCAGAAAACTAGTCAACTATGTAACCTGTTGATGGCACTTCACTGGCAGAGAATGCCTATTGAGACACAGATTTGGTATAGGGAGTTGTCCTAGTTGCAGAGGACATGACAAAAGTTTGAAGAGATTCAAATGACAAAATGGGTGACAGATATAATAATGGGTTGGCTATGCAGACAGGAAAACACAAACTGAAACTGGAGTTAAGAGAGGTAAGTGATCAACAGAGGTCCAGGAAAAATTAAACAGTGATCAACAGTGAAAAGGTGATATGCAGTACAGGCATTTTCAGAGGAGTGTAGGCAAATGACAGAGCAGATAAAGCAGCTAATAGAAAAGTGTGGAGAGCGAGCAAGGAAAGGTGGTAAGAAAGAAAAAGAAACAGTACCAAGGAGCAGAAGGGAGGTACTGCCAGAGGTTGTCATGCATTGGGTAATACAAGAAGAACAGCAATGGGGAGTTGGGGAGTAGGTAGGGAGAAAATACAGAGATAAAGGGAGGAGGACCAGTAAAGTTGTACTCACTGTGGAGGCATGGATAGAAATGAATCAAGAGAGGAGGTAAAGACCTCTGAGTTAGGAGGAGTCTATAGGGAGTAAGAAAAGACTGAGTGTGTCATGAATAACTGTACATTAGACCTTGTAAGAATTTTACAGAAGGGTCAGGAACATGATTAGCTTCAGTACAAAAAAGGAAGCAACCAGAAGAGCCATGGAGGAAAACTGGGGTGTGGCAACTGAAGGGGAAAAGTTGTTTTTAGGAGGACTGGTGACAGATGGAAGGAACTGAAAAAGATTAAGATAATGCAAGTACAAAAATGTTTTTCATGATTAGAAACTCAATGAAAACCTGGGTTAAAAGTTTTGACAAGGGCTGTAGAGCAGTTCACATTGCCTTGAAAAAAAAAATCTTACTTTTTTCCCACTTTTCTGAGATTTAAAACAGTTCAGGTACAGGCTTGCTGTTCTTGAACTGTTTGTAAGTTTCTGTGAGGCCATTTTTTTGCTTGGGCTAAAGGGAAGTCTCTCTGTTGATCAGTGGCAATGAAAAACATTGAGCAGCCTGCCTGCCCCTGTGGGAGTGGTTACTGACTTGAAACTGTAGTTTTATTGGCCATTTTAGGTCAATTCCAAAACTCCTTCATCTTCCTCTCTTAAAACCTGGTTGCCTCATGGTTTTGGCATCATTTCAGGCTTGTTGGCTGTTGGTGAAGCACCCACCAAGAGGAGAAAATGCTGAGAGAGGAAAGGAGCCACTTTTGAGATTTTAGGTATTTTTCCTCTGTTTGTTTGCTAAGTTTTTCTGCATAGCCGCCTATTTTGAGCATTTTCTGGCTTGTTAAACTTGATTTCTGCATTAGTAACTGTATTTAGAGCACAACCTAGAGCTGTTTACTGAATTTCCTGTTTGCACTTATTTTTAAAATCGTTTTTTTCTCAAAACTTGCATTTTATCTGTCTTTGGCCTAGCACTCTTGTGTGGGGTCATTTACTGCACTGTTATAACTTGATGATACCTGTGAACCTTTGCTATCTCTGAAAAAAACAAAGAAACAAAAAAAATCTTGCTTTTTTCCCACTTTTCTGAGATTTAAAAAAGTTAAGTTACAGGCTTGCTGTTCTTGAACTATTTGTAAGTTTCTGTGAGGCCATTTTTTGCTTGGGCTAAAGGGAAGTCTCTCAGTTGATCAGTGACAGTGAAAAACATTGAGCAGCCTGCCTGCCCCTGTGGGACTGGTTACTGACTTGAAACTGTAGTTTTATTGGCCATTTTGGGTCAATTCCAAAACTCCTTCATCTTCCTCTCTTAAAACCTGGTTGCCTCATGGTTTTGGCATCTTTTCAGGCTTGTTGGCTGTTGGTGAAGCACCCACCAAGAGGAGAAAACGCTGAGAGAAGAAAGGAGCCACTTTTGAGATTTTAAGTATTTTTCCTCTGTTTATTTGCTAAGTTTTTCTGCATAGCTGCCTATTTTGAGCATTTTCTGGCTTGTTAAACTTGATTTCTGCATTAGTAACTGTATTTAGAGCACAACCTAGAGCTGTTTACTGAATTTCCTGTTTGCACTTATTTTTAAAATCGTTTTTTCTCAAAACTTGCATTTTATCTGTCTTTGGCCTAGCATTCTTGTGTGGGGTCATTTACTGCACTGTTATAACTTGTTGATACTTGTGAACCTCTGCTGTCTCTGAAAAAACAAAAAAACAAAAACATCTTGCTTTTTCCCGACTTTTCTGAGATTTAAAAAAGTTCAGTTACAGGCTTGCTGTTCTTGAACTGTTTGTAAGTTTCTGTGAGGCCATTTTTTGCTTGGGCTAAAGGGAAGTCTCTCTGTTGATCAGTGGCAGTGAAAAACATTGAGCAGCCTGACTGCCCCATGTGGGAGTGGTTACTGACTTGAAACTGTAGTTTTATTGGCCATTTTGGGTCAATTCCAAAACTCCTTCATCTTCCTCTCTTAAAACCCTCTTTTGCGTGATTTTGCGGGTTTTTGTCCATAGTGCAACAGCGGGCAGCGCCGCCTAATTGGGTTTAAACTATTCCTGGCTCCACAAAGTCTGCTCTTCACTTTTTCTCTTAGAACTGCTGTATCTCTCAATTTAAACACCATATTCTCATTCTAAGGCCCTTCACTGGTCCAATTAAGTAATTCTACAAGTTAGCACTATTAAACCATAAGCACTACTTACTCTTATACTCTCTACGATTACCCTGTCCTCTATTGGTCCATCTTAATTTCAGTTTCCCTATATTACTCTAGCATGTCCAAAGGTCAGTCAGTGGTTTCCTCTCCAGTCCAGCTGGTGAATCTGGGAATTTTGAGGCAATGTTACAACTGTCTCATGTACACGGACAACCCTCTCCTCCTCCAAACAGGTTCAAATATATGTGAGAGATGCAACTATTTAGCCAAACTGGAGGCTGAGCTCTCTCATCTCAAAACTGGAGTAACCAATCAGGAGGAGAAGGTAACCTCACACAACACAATTCCAGTATCACATAGTCCCACCACATCAGCGAACCAAACACATAAATACACAAAAACATACTCGGAGGCTCTAAATAAAAATCTACCTAAGCAACAGAGACCTCCAAAGCAGACATCCAAGCAAATGCTACCTCAAAACAAAACACACACAACACATAACCCACAAAGTCAGTGTGCCAAGCAGCCACAGCCCTTAAGGCTAAATAACACACCTGATACTCTTGTAATAGGTGACTCTATTGTCAGACACACTGACATCCCGCTCACCAGGCTGAATAAAGAGAAGGTCATGGTGAGCTGCCTGTCGGGTACTAGGATCCGCCACATAAAGCAAGCACTCATGTCACTCCAAAGCAAATACAAATATGACTCAGTCATTGTACATGCTGGTGTGAATGACCTGAGATGAACCTCCCTGGACTACATGAAAAGAGACATAGAGGAGCTCTATGATCATGTAGCCCAGGCTGGTATGGCCCTGACCTTGAGCAGCATCTTACCCTCACCTAGAATGATGCCACAGTACAAAGACAAAATGATTGATTTTAACAATTGGCTAAAATTTTGGTGTCATTCAAAGGGGATCCAGTGTCTGTCAGCCTGGGATGACATGCTCGGCAAGCCACGTTGCTTCGCTAGGGACGGCTTGCACCTGTCACCACTGGGCTTTCAGATATTGGCAAAGGCTCTTGCCACCCCCATAGTGCCTTTTTTAGGCAAGGCTCAAAAGTCAAACCCACCCCCATAGACAGCACAAGGAACAAGAAACTAAGGGTAATGCTGCTAAATGCCAGAAGTCTTAACCTCAAGATGCACGCACTCGAAGCTCTCCTCAGTATGGAGGACATCGATATCTGTGCAGTGACAGAAACCTGGTTCAAGGCTCCAGAGAGCACCCCAGCACTACCAGGCTATACCTCATATCATGCTTTTCGGCCCCAAAACCCAGACCGAACCACAAAAGGAGGGGGAGTTTCCATATTTATCAAGGATATCTACACCTCCAGGTTAGTGGCATTGCACGAAGTATCGGAGACCATCCATGTGCAACTAACAGTGGGCAAGACTGCTTTTCAGTTTATAGCATCCTACAGACCACCCTCTCAAAGTCAGGAATCCCACTCAGCTTTCCTGAAAACATTGGAGAACATTGAGATCTCTCCAAACACCATTATATTGGGCGACTTCAACTACCCAAACATTGACTGGGAGCACTACTCAAGCCCCAGCACCTTAGCCCAAAGGTTCCTGGAAATTATAAACTCAAATGCTATGGAACAACTAGTCACCACACCCACAAGAGGGGACAACATACTAGACCTGATCATTACCAACATGGGGACTCTATGCTCCACACCAGAAGTATATCCCTCATTGGTAAGATCAGACCATAAATTAATTTCACTGGATGTCCACATCCCGACCCCACCCCCAGCCCAGAAAACCACAGTGAAAATCTTCTCAAAGTGAACTTCTCACTTCTCAAAACTGAAGTGGAATCCTACAAGGCCCCAGGGCCAGTGGAAACAACGCCGAAACTGCAGAATCCTATATAAGCGCATTCTACGGACATCTCCAGGAATGCATGGATCATGCTACCCCAAACAAAACCAAGACCCAATCATCCAAAGGCAGGCGTCCAGTCTGGTGGACCCCTGCCATAAATAAACTGTACAACAGAAGGAGGAAGCTACTACATGATAGAGCAAAATCCCTAATAGGGAAGGCAACTCTGATCAGTACTAGCAAAAATTACGATCCCTCATAAAATCCTCCAAGGCCAGCTTCGAGAGAAAAATTGCACAGGACACCAAAGACAATCATAAGGCTTTTTTCAGTTATGTTAGAAACCTGGGATGCAACTCCCAGACTTGTTCTGAGTTGATTCTAAATGACAAAATACACTGAACCCACAGACATCGCCAATATCCTGGCAGACAGGTTCAGTGCAAACTTCTCCACCCCCTCCCCCCCCAAAGAGCAAGTATCTATCCCAGCAGAGGGCTGCCTCCCAAACATTTCTGATGCTCAGGTGAAGGCTGCCCTCTCCAAAGCAAAAAACACTGCTTCCATGGGACCAGATGGCGTCCCAGGTTGCATCCTACATGAATTCCAAGAGGAACTAATCCCTCAAATAAAACAGCTATACAATCTCAGCCTCACTACAGGATATGTGCCCACAGAATGGCGTACAGTAACAGTGGTCCCACTCCACAAAGGTGGAGCCTCTACAGACCCTGGAAACTATCGCTCCATAAGCCTGACTAGCTTAGTCTGCAAGGCTATGGAGAGGATCATCATGGAGCTCATAAACAAAGACATTGGGGACCTACAGACACTAGATCCTACCCAGTTCGGCTTTGTCAAGGGCAGATCCTGCCTTTTGAACCTGGTTGACTTCTTTGAAACAGTCACCAAAGCCATAGATGAAGGGAAGGTAGTCCACACAGCCTATCTGGACCTTGCAAAGGCATTTGACACAATACCCCACTAGGGCATCATAGATAAGCTATCCAGCTTAAATATAAACCCCTATGTCACAAGATGGGTCGCAAACTGGCTCAAAGACAGAACCCACAGAGTGAGAGTTGCTGGAGCCATGTCAGACTCGAAACTGGTCACAAGTGGCATCCCACAGGGTTCTGTCCTGGGACCACTCTTGTTCGGTATATACTTTCCAGAGGTACAGGCAAACGTGGGAGGACTATGGTTCACCAAGTTCACAGACGACTGCAAACTGGGTGCCATAATCAACTCTCTAGCTGACACAAACATCCTTCAAAAAGGTCTCACAGAGACAGATAACTGGTGCCAGCACCATGGTTTAAAGCTAAATGCCAAAAAATGTATAGTCATACCCTTTGGCAAAAACAATGTGCCCACAAATTACCATATAGGCGGTAACCCATTAAGTACAGAGAAAGCTATTAGGGACCTGGGGACCCAAGTTGATAGCAATCTCTCCTTTGAAAACCACATTGCCAAAGTGGTTAGAAAGACCTTCTACATAGCCCACCTCATCATGAATGGTTTCACATCTAGATCAAGAGAGGTAA
Source organism: Protopterus annectens (assembly GCF_019279795.1). Classification (NCBI taxonomy): domain Eukaryota; kingdom Metazoa; phylum Chordata; order Ceratodontiformes; family Protopteridae; genus Protopterus; species Protopterus annectens. The sequence continues at coordinate 1,572,010,673 of NC_056725.1, forward strand.
TCGTGCCCCTTTATTCATCCCTCATCAGGCCCATCATAGAATACAATGCCCCTTTTGGGATGTACCTTACCTGACACCTGCAGCAATTAGAAAGACCCCAAAAGTATCTCACCAAGAGGATCAAGGGTCTCAAACAGATGCCATATGCTGCTCGGTTAAAAAACTCCAGCTCTACTCAGTTGCATACCGCCTACTTCGAGGCAATCTATGCCTGACATACAAAGCTATGTCAAATCCAGAATTAATGGACATGCTCCACCTCAGTAAATCTAAATCCCTTAGAGCCACACGCTGGGGGGACTTGAACCTCAGCACAGAAATAAATAGAACTTGCTGGAGGGACAAGTTCATAACCCAGAGGCTCCCTTCGCTCTGGAATAGAATTCTAGTTCATGTGAGGCAGAGCACCTCACTGAATCTCTTCAAGAAGAATCTCGATAGGTGGATGGGGGATCGTAGGTTTGTCCCAGGGATTCCTCCCGTGTCACTATTAGACAGAGGCACAGTAAACAAACCTTAAAAAGGGCACAGTATACTCAAATCAAGGGGTGGCGTAAGCCATACAGAATCGGGCTAGGCTTATAATTGCCCCAGGGCAGATAGCCTAGTATGAACCTATGAACCTATGAACCTATGGACCTGGTCTTGAAGTTTAGAATGAATGACTTGTTAGTGGGTAAACAAGGTGGTCAAGAAATGGAAGTCTGGATGAAGCTGTGATGCACACAGGCACCAGTGACCTGTCAGAGAAAGCAGCTGCATTGGTAGCAAACAGTACCAGAGATGTGGCCAAAGGAAGGTCATATGATGCTTTCTCAGAAGTGATAGCTGTGCCAGTAGCAAGTACTTTAAAGAGGATTAGGATCTATTTTGACTGTTAGCAGCTGTGAATAAAATAGGAAGTCTTAGGATTAGTAGACGGCTTGTTTTATCCACATTCAAGATTTCCTCTTCCCCGGGATTTTCAATCTTTTTTTTTTCTGTCTGTTGGCACCTGGCATTATAAGTGCCAACATTTCAACAGGGAAGCAAAGATATCAAATGTGAGAAAGAATACCATCTTGTGACACGGATGAGACACTAGCCCGGGTGAGAACAAACAGTAAGCATCCTAGGGTTACAGTAGAAGAAGGCGGGGGACTGGTGTTTTAATACTTGTATTGCTCCAGAAAAATGAAAGGAGAAGTATAACAGACTGAGGTAGAAAATATTTAGGTCAGAGAGGAGTAAAATGGTTTACCGTATGGGTGACATGAACATTCCAGAAGCCATCTTAAAGATTCCAATCTCTACCATAGTGAGGCAGTGGAATTTGTCTGATTTCTTCAATCACTAATTGTTCAGTTAACTGGTATGGGTGTTTGTTAAACAGAAATAGTAGGAAAACACAAAGACCAAATCCTGAGGGAACTGTCTGTTGTCTTCCTACATTACAAGAATCTACTGAGAACAGTCAACACCTATTCAATATTATGAATTGGTTGAAAAAAACAGGATAAGGGATTACCATTGATGTGGTCTACCTGGGGTTAACCAAGGCATTGAACACAGTCCACAGAGGTAGCAGCTGGAATGGAGGTAGGATGTTGACTGAGGAAATGGACACATAGACCGCTATGGTGAGAGGAGAAATGTTAATAATTAAGGAAATGACTATTGGAGTATTGCTAGGATCCAATTGAGTATTGTGCATTTGAATACATTTATTTCAGAAACATCAGAAGAAGAAGAAGACAACAGTTTCTGCCACTCTGCTGATAGCAAAAAAAAAAAAAAAAGAAAAATACAGAAGTAAATAATTGAGGGAACTTTCTAAGGAAGGACTGTGGAAGGTTGGTTGAGTGGATCCGAGCTGTGGTGAGGTAATTGTCTCCTTCCACCAAAAGGGAAATTTATTATAATGGAATGCTATGTTTAGGAGCAATAATCCTAATGAAAGACATAGGTTCTGTAGTTTTTACTACAGACATCTGTTTTGTATAAGAAATAAAAGCATTTACAAAGTAAGTAATACAGAAGCCAGTATTGTTAGACTATCACTAGCTAGTTCAGTGGGCCTACAATACAATTAACTCATTAAGTTAAAAAGTAAGCTTATAAAGTTACACACATAAAATCTGCATGCAAGGTATTCCCCACTTCCTCTAGCTGATGAAATCATGCAGCAGGTCCAGTATGAAGGAGTGCTTTTCTAAGATAATGGGCTTTAGCATCTGGTATTTCACAAAGCTGTAAGTTCTGCATGAGACTTTTCGGGTATTTCTGCTTGAAATCTTCTTTCTTTCCTGTTCTGTCTGCTGCTTTTCCATTTCATTATATCTTTCTCAATGTATTCTGAAATTATTTCTCATCTATTTTCTCAGAAAATGTATGCCTTTCCTACAACTCCTCAAAAGAAATGTGGATGAGGTTCCTTGGGGATGAGTTAACTTCCTGATTTTGAACTCTCTAGTCACTGATTTCCATAGCAAATCACATCCGGTACAGTGTGCTGTCAGAAATTATTTTTCTTTTTGGGATTTCTCCTTTATCATCTGATGGCTTTCCGAATTTTAATGATGAGGTATTTAAGGCTTGTAGTGCCAGAACTTGGCTATAATGATGGTTCTTCAGAGTGGAGTTATGATTCCTGATGGTAAAGTTAAGTAGATGGTCACTTATGGTGTCAGGGATAGTGCTTCTAATAGAGAGCTTATTTGATCAGTTAGAGTATCCAGTCAATTGGGGATTTTTTCTTACTAGTTTTGTTATAGCATGTTGGGATAGAGACAAGTTGGGTGAAAGGGCATAGGTTTATGGAAACACCTGAAGTGTCAGTGTGCTGTGTTTGTCAATTAAGTTAATGTCACCTAGAATAACTGTTTCTTGTTTCATTTTTGATGATGCCCCCAAAAAAGCTCTTCTGCCACTGTTGTGTTGTTGCCAGAGAAGGGGATTTATAGCAATTATGCATTGGTTCTTGTGATTATTTTATTGAAAGAAAATTATTTCTGCACTGCTTAGTGTTGCTGGAATCTGTGGATGGGGAGTCATTTTGAGGGAATTTTAAACAGATTTTAGCTACAACTCTTGATTCTATTTATGTCTATCACACCTCAGTATATTATAACTTAGCTCAGGATTTGTTCTTTGTTCAGAGTCTCTTATTCTGAGTTTTATTTTGAAATTTTGTGGCAAAAATTAGTAAACTCGGTGCATTTATACATTACTTAAATAAAGATAGGTTCATAGGTTAGTACTAGGCTAACTGCCCTTGCGAGCCATTTGTTTTAAGCCTAGCCAATTATCTCTTGTGAGACTCAAACCCTGTACCTTGTGCTTGTAAGGCAAACACGTTAACCATTAGGCCACCCTCCCAATCCAAGGTCAGGTGAAGAATCTTACAGAAACTACGCATAATATATCTGTAAGACTTCACTGCCAAAAATATACTCTTTTGAACTGATGCTGAAAGCCTTGTCTACTAAGTGAATCCTGATTTGAGTTTAACCATGAATAAGTTAGTCACATCAGAAGCAGAAGCAACATGGAAGAGAAGTTAGTCTGCTTAATGAAGGCCATTTGCTTTTCAGGAGATTTCTGAAGTATATACCTTTACATTAAATCTACAATGAGTACGACTGTGAAGAAAGCGGTGGGACAAGTTGCTATATGATATTCTCTTTTGCTGAAACTCAGATGTTAGAAGTAAGATATTAACATAAAACTTAATTGGCAAGGTAGATTAATATAAGAACAGGGCAATACTCAATAATATAAGAAGCATTGTCCGATCCAAATGTGATGAAAATAAGATGATTCAGTTTCTGTGAGAGCTATTTAAAGTCACTTTTCATGAGAATTGAAGTATGACAGGTAAGATTGAGAACTGAAATATGACAGGTAAGATTGAAAGGGGGCATATGTATTTAACTCTGAGATGAACATCAATGAGACAGTTCTATAGAGATGTTATTGTTTATTTTGCTGACTTTTTGCCTAATTAACATATTATTAAGAAAGCACGGTCTAGTGGAAATATTTTCTATAAAAACAGTTTGCTGTAAGTTAACCATATGTACTCAGTGGCAGTTACAAAATATATATTGCCTTAATCAAATGTTTTAGGTTAAAAAATTTTAAATTATGTTTATGACACCCTGACAAATGAAAGCTGCTTTATAAAGGAAAATGCTTTGCATTTCTTTTCATATAAGAAAACTCTTAACTGTCGTTATAAATGTCTGGATTATTCTGTAAGTTCAAAAAAGTAGATGTTGTTTTTATCATTTATCACTCCTTAGGCAATATTGAATGGAATAAACTTACCAAATGCTAACACATTTCCTATGCTCATCATACTTCTCAACCTGGAAACATCAAAAATCTGGACAAAGGCCTATGAAAATAGGTACAAATCTGTACGCTGATTAACATAAAATTTGCATACATAATTGTGTAACCCCGCCCACTTCAATAGAATTGTGGGATACCAACTTCCAACCGCAAACTGACGAACATACAACCAAAATATGCCCCCCCGCACACGCACAAGAAGCTGCTGCTTGCTGTTAATATAAATGCACACACAAGTAAAGCCCCCTGCCTGCAATCATAAAAATAAAAGAAGCTCAGCTGCTGTTAATATAAACACACAAGTAATGTCTCCTGCGTGCAGTGCAATCATATAAATAAAAGAAGCTGCTGTTAATAGAAATAAACACACAATTAAAGCCTCCTGCTTGTGTATATTATGTGTATATTAATACATGTATTAATAAATACACACACAAGTAAAGCCTCCTGCCTGCAATCATATAAATAAAAGAAAAAGCTGTTAAACTGGTAGACCTATTTGCAGGGATAACAATAAGTGCAGACTTGTTTATTTTAAAACATTACTGTCTGTGTCAGTTGTGATTTGATTTCAGGAAGCCATAACAAAATTAAGGCTTAAATTTGCATTTCTAGTAAAGGACTTCAATCTAATGTTTTCTCAGTTGAGTTTTTCTTTAGTCACCAAGTGCTTATATTCCTGCTGTCGTTATTTCTGTTAAAATAGACAGGGTACAATACTACACAGTGATGGCAGTGTTTACACCCCTAAACCCATGGGATGGAGCCAAAAATACTAATGAAGCACTGAGGGAGAAATACGTTTGCCCCAACACTTTCCATCTTTCCAAACTTCTTATTATGATTACAGTTCTAAGCTAAAAGAAAAGCAGCAAGCATGTACCAGTTTCCTTTTGCATAAAAAGCAGAAATGATTGCACTATCAAATTATACAGCATCAGCTAACACGTCAGTTTACTTTTGTATAAAAAGAAAAATTATTGCACTATAAAAATATATGAATGATACTTCTCAGAAATAAAAAAAAAAAACAATTGTTGTAGAGTTTAAAAAAAAAAAAAGACACTTACTGGAGTGAAGAACCTAACCAGACATGGTGGTATATGATCAGCTTAATTATGGAAGCAATCATGGTATTTAAGAGGCACACTTTGTTTCTAAATGAACATAAAATCATGGCTACCAGGATAACATATAAATTAGTCTCAAACTTATTTAATCTAGTGAATTCTCAGTACTTCCATAAAGCACAAATCTATTTCAGTTATTCCAATAAATAAAGATGGTATGGCTGTTATTCAGAGGAAATCTCCTGGCGGATACCTGCTCGCTGATTATTATTGTATTGAATCTTTCCTCAAATCTTTCCTGTAGCAGTTTCCATAGTTCTTCAAGGGTCTATCTTTCTGTTCAGTGTGCTTGAGGGTTACACATTAAAGTCAAATATTAGCCTCAGTATTTTTCTTTCATTCACTTGTGTCAGACTGGAGACATGAGAACTCTAAGAAGAATGCAAACCACCAGATGCCATACTCCAGAAAATAGTAAATATGGCTGAACTAAAACATCTCATGTTTTTGCATTGGGTTTTATTTTTTCCCAGTGAACAATGCGGCCCCGTTTTTAGGCTTACTCTTCACATTTTCCAAACCTTTATTGTACTCTGTCCAGTGCTAAGTTTCATATGCCAAAAGTAGCAAAAAATGGGATTGTTCTACAATGAAGAAGATTCTGAAGTTATTTAAACATTTGTTTATCTGTGAACTTCACTGTGAACATCATAGAAAGCTATTCATTTCCAATGATCCTTGATAGAAATGTGTATCCACACTGGGCCACTGTAAACTATGGGCTGCAGCTAGAAAATCTAATGCAGAAGTCAAAGTATAAGTGGAGGAGGCAATAGTTTGCCAAATAACGATTAGGTAGTTTGCATATAGTTTAATTTATAAGTAAGTGAAGGAGCTAGGGACATCTCAGACCTTTTTTTGTTCCTCATGTTAAGGAGCACAAAAAGTGACCTAGCTTGCTCTAGAAGCACTAGCCAGACAGTTTTGACAATCAAACCTTCTCTAGTTCTCTTCCTTCAAGAGTAGAGTATCATAAGAACAGGGACTGGTACAGAATGATAAATGAGCCAAGTAAGGCTCTGTGGCTGCCCTAAAAATTGCCTCTTCTAAATAATATCCTACAATTCCTACCCCACACACACAGACACCAGTTCCTACACAAAATAAGCATCTCCGTCCACCATGAAATGAAGGCTGAAGTAAATCCAAGCTGCACCAGGCAAAAAGCAGTCCATTCTTTCCCAAGAAGCAGCAGAAGAGAAGGTGTCCTTCCCGCTCGCAGCAGATCCACGCAAAAGCAGCATTTGTTTCTTTTCTGTTCACGCACATTCAAACAACGAAAATATGCACGCAAGTTGAGCTCAATTCCGACAGGCTAACTAAGCTGATGTCATTGCGCATGTGATGATGTCAGCTCAAACCGCCAAAAAAATAAAATTTTAAAGAAGAAGCCTGGGAAATCAGAAATGAAGGGGTGCCACTCGGGAATCGTGGCACCCCAATGTGTTATCCCAAAACTCGGTAAAAAATGAGTAATTCGGGGCGGTTGGGAGGTTTGATGCTCATGGAGATATCTCCAAGTCAATAACTTGACGCCCTAGCCTACCCAGTATCAATCTTGATTAACCGATCTCTGTCAGAATGCTATGTCCCTACACTATGGAAAATATCACAAATAATTCCCTTCTGCAAAGGTGGCCCCTCTACAGAACTAAGCAGTTACCACCCCATAGCTATTATCTCTCCACTCTCCAAACTACTACAGATATGCATTTACTCTCAGGTCTCAGACTACCTCCTTACTAACAACCTCCTTTCCAATACTCAACATGGTTTCCGACCAAACCATAGCACCACCACTGCCTTACTATCTTTTACTAACACTATTCTTCAGCATAAAAACAATGACTATCTCTCCTCTGCTACCTTCCTAGACCTATCTAAAGCATTTGCATGATCCTACACAAACAACTCATCTCTGTTCACAATAAACTATCCTTCTCTCAATCAGTCACCAACTGGTTTCAGAGTTACCTGTCTGACCGCCAGCAATCCGTAGTATGGCAGAATGACATATCTCCCCAACTGCCTGTCTCTATTGGTGTTCCCCAAGGATCCATCCTTGGACCTCTACTCTTCTCTATTTTCACCAATAATCTAGCCTCTGCCACCAAACATGGCACACTCCTACAATATGCAGATGATCATCAGGGGATAATGAAGTAATTCTTGGCATTCAGTTTGAGACCATACTTCTGGCACCAGTCATTAGTTTGTGTAAGGCCCTCTTGGAGGATGTTCACATCACTAGGGGAATTAATGACAGTGCCAGCTTCCAGTCATCTGCAAACATGGTCAGCCACAGACCAGTGGTTTTGGCTTGCAATTCAGCAATGTATATCCCAAACAGTAGAGGCCCCCAAACCAATCCTTGGGGTGCACTACTTGTTACAGGTCTACTACTAGTGGTGACTTTCCCTATTTTGACTGAGTGGGTTCTTTCAATGAGCCAGTTAGCTACCCATCTGTTAACATACAGGTTGATGCCTAGCTGGAAGAGTTTATCTATTATGCCCGAATGGGGAATAGTGTCAAAGGCTTTGGCTAGGTCATGGTAGGTGGTGTGCATCATCTTCCCTTCATCCATGGCTTTGGTGAGTGTTTCAATGAAGACAACCAAGTTTAACAGGCATGATCTCTCTTTGATAAAACCAAACTGTGTAGGATCAAGCATTTGGAGGTTACCAATGTCCTTATTTAAAAGGTCCATGATAATGTATTCCATGGCCTTGCAGATCAGGCTATTTAGGCTGATGAGCCTATAATTGTCTGGGTCGGTGGATGCTCCACCTTTGTGTAGAGGGATGACAGCGGCTGTCCTCCATTCTGCCTGGATGAAGCCAGTGCACATCTATTGATTGAATAGGGTGCCTAATGGTGCTGACAGCTGCTGCCTCAGTTCATTTAGGACACAGCCAGTGATGTTGTTGGGTCTCATGGAGGCTGTATGTTTTGTCTTTGAGAGAACATTAATGACCTGCTCCCTGATGATGAAGGGAGGGGGGCAGGTGCTGGGGATATCCTGGTTTACTGATGGGGTGGATGACGTTTTCACTGAACTTGTCTGCCAGCAGGTTGGCTATATCTATGGCATTTGTGTATGTGGTTTTCTTGACCACCAATTCACAGCAGATTTGGGAGTTACCTTTGAGATTGTGGACATATGCAAAGAAGGCTTTGTGATTGTCCTTAGCAGATGTGGCCAATATGGACTTAAAATTAGCCTTAGAGGATTTCACCAGTGACCTTATTTGCTTGGTCAGACAAAGGAGAGATTACTTCCAACCTGGCACCTGCTACTTAGTCCTGGACAGCATTTTTTTTCATTTTATTATAGAATCTGTTCATTGCTGCTGTCCACAAGATAGATTTACTCTTCCTTGAGTAAGATGATTTGGTCCTTTCAGGTATTGCTAAGTCCATGCAGCTATATAGCTTCTCATATAGCTTTTTGGTGTAAGCTTGGACATTATTGCATGTTCCAACTAAAGGGATGGTGGCTGTGAAGTTGCTTATATCTGCTCTCCAGAGGGTGTAGTCAGCTTTGGAAAATTTTTGTTCAACCTGTCAAGGGGGATCAGGGGAGATGGTGACTTCAAAAGTGTTTGCTTTATCGCCAGATTTTACCAAGGAAGATGAAACTGTAGGGGTGCAACAGTGGCTACTCATGTTGATTAGTACCCCATACAGGATATTTTCACCTCTTGTGGGGGTGTCAACCAAATGATCCAATATATTGGCATTGTCGAAGTCATGGAATCTGTGGGTGTTCATGTTTGAGCTAGAACAGGGCTTCCACTCTATGGTTGGGTAGTTAAAGTCATCTAGGATCAGGGTATAGGGTTGAATCTTGATGGATTCAAGTAAGTCCATATAGGTGGAGTGGGCCTCCTGAGTCATGGTTGGGAGACTGTAGCTAGCTATAATTTGAGTAAGTGTTCTGTCAACACTTAATTGCACCTGGAGTGTCTCCTGTGCATCATACTGTTTGACCAGCCTGGAGGTGTGCATGTCTTTGATAAATATTGAAACTCCACCTCCTTTGGCTTTGTAGCCCTCCATTTGGAGTTCAAAAGTATGATAAGACAAGTAACGTGGTAAGGCTGAGGTGTCTCTGCAGCTTTAAACCAGGTTTCTATGACTGCCAAAATGTCAGCATCTTCCAGGGTGAGGAATGCTTGCAATTTATTTATTTTTTTCATTTTACATTGTTTACCAAAAGAGTCCACCTGGACATAAAACCCTTTTTCAGCAGAGGCCCGGGGAGAAAAGCTACATTTTTAGTAGACTATTATGTTAGTAGAAAGAAAATAATATAATACAATAAAGAAAAATTAGTAACAGACATTCATAATGGCAAAAAGACTAAAACAGAATAAATAGGTTAAGTGGGAGACAAGACCAATAATCTTATGTAACAATGCTTCTACAAGGCAGTTCTTACAGTAGTAGCAAGTGTGACATTTATACAATGAGAGTGCAATTATCATACTTAGTCTTATATACAGATAGCATAGCAAACTGAAGACTTAAAATCTGATAGATATCAACAGTGAGAAAGAAAAAAAACAACATAAGGTAATCATATGACTTTGATTCAATGCTCATTACATATGCAATTAAAATTTTAAAATCAGCTAGTTCCATGGTTTGGGCTACCCATGCCCAGTACATGTACAAGTCCAGGAATTGATGAGGTGGGCTTCAATGTGATGCTTGAAGTTTTTTTAAGCTAGTTATACTTCTAATTTCAAGTGTTAAGGCATTCCACAGTTTAGCAATTTAGTATGAGTGCAGTTTCATGTTAAGACTCCTAGCATTTAGCAGCATGACCTTTAAATTTCTTTTAGAATAATTTTTCACTTTGGTAATTTTGTCCTCATGACTTTACCTAAAAAATACACTATGGGGGAGGCAAGAGCCTTTGCCAGATGCCTGAAGTTCAGGGGAGACAGATGAAGGCCATCTCTGGCAAAGCATCATGGTCTGTCAGTCATGTCCTCCCAGGCTGTCAGGTACTGGATCCCCTTGGAATGACACCAGAAACTAAGTCAATTGTTAAAATCTATCATTTCCTGTTTGTATTGAGGCATCATTCTGCATGATGGTAGGATGCTGCTTAAGGGTAGGGGCATACCTGCCTGGGACACGTATTCAGTGAGCTCAATCATGTCTCTCTTCATATAGCCAAGAGAGGTATGTCTGAAGTCATTCACACCAAGATGGACCATGACAGAGTCATAACAGTAACTGTTGTTGAAAGACTTTAGTGTGTGAGTGATATGGTGGATTCTAGCACCTGACAAGCAACCTACCATGAATTTCCCCTTCTTTAGCCTGGTGAGGGGCACATAGAGTCTCCTATGACTAGTATGTTGGGTTTGTAGCTGGGTCTTAGAGTCTGTGAGACACAGGCATGTATACTATGTGTGGTGCTTGCTGCAGTGGGTTGTTATGTGCATGTGTGCTTTTGCCATGGAGGTCTCTTTTGTTTAGGTATGTTTTTGTTGATAACTTCCACATATGTAGGAAGGAACTGTATGGGTGAGGGTGGTGTTAGAGGTGTGGTGTTTGTGGTGTTTGTGCAGACAACCTTCTCAGTGCCAGATATACTGGCATGTGTTTGAGACAGCAAGGATTCTAGGTTTTTAATATAATTGCATCTCTCACATATCGTGTTCCTAGGTGGAAGAAGAAGTGGGTTGTCTGTGTACATGAGGCAATTACTACACTTTCACAGAATGCCCATGTCAACCAGACTAGCAGAGGAAACCACAGGAAATTGTCCTTCCATGATTGTCAGAATCTCTGGAAGAGAGGTCAAGGATGATAGAATAGGTACCATCAGAAGAGAGTACCTATAGGTGTGAGTAGGGCTTGATGAAATCAACACAGTAGTTGCAAGGGAGAGCATCAGTTGCACAGGAGTGCTGGTAAAGAAGAAAATGCAATTAAGATACCTCGTAATGGGTTAAAACAGCACAGAGGCAGTGCACAATGTGCAAGCAAGCACAATACCCTGCAAAGACAGGGTTTAGATACCAGAAAAGATGGAACAATCTAGAAGCTCGATTTACTATCCAGTTCTGCTAGCCCCTGCACTTTCAACCAATCACTCATGCTAGAGAAGGTCAGGCAGCCCTGGTACTCTCACTAACAGAGTAGACAAGCCCCTACCAGTATAAGATGGCTACCAGAAACACAGGAAACTCAACAAGCAAAACAACCAGGCCTAGATACAGCAGGCCTCTATCCAGACTATGCTACATGAATAGAACACAGAAACCTCACAGAAAATGCACAGGAAAGCACAGACAGAGCATCATGAAAACTATGCAGACCTTCTAAAAGCTGGGAATGTGTCAGTGATCAATGACACTTTCAGAGAGTAAAGAAATGTGGGAGAAACAACTATCAGTGACAGTGAAGTTCTCTTTTTGCACCACTGTTGTATGACCTCTGAGTATTAAGAGTGGGTGGGGGTGTGTGGTAGTATTCCCCACATGTAGGTGCAAGGAATTTGTACCCCTTCAAAAATATATATACACGACCAGGTTACCTGAAAATAATTTTGGCCATTTATTTTCAATCGATCACCATTAGATTATAGAGATGTTGATCAAGAAATTTGATCCATCAAAGCCTTCTCCCTCTTTTTGGTGTTGTACAGCCTACTGAGAGGCATCATCTGCCTTACATACAGAGTCTCAACAGACCCTATCCTGTGAGAACTAATGCATATTTGCAAGTCCAATGGGGGGAATAACCACTCACTCAAGAGATCTAAACCTCCTTCCTAGTATAACTAGAACATGGAGGAGGGATAGAAATCTATCACAGGGAATACCACTTATTGGGAATCATCTTCTTCTACACATAAAACAAAGTACATTTTTCGAATGTAATCCAGACAAATAAGAAAAAGAGATGGGTAACTGCAAATTCTCCTCCCCCCAGTTTAGCACCATTGTCCCTCATGGATAGTGGTAATATGTAAATGTTATGCTCATCCCTGGGTTATGTGTACTTAAAATATAAGAGCTAAAATCTTCCTGGGAGTGTATGGCTAGGCTAATAAATATCCTCACATATCAATATTCTAGTAAACATCTAAGAACCTATTATCATTAGTTCAATATATCATCTGAAACTATAAACATCATGGGTAAGGCATTAGTATTATCTCATCAGAAAAAGAAGAAACTAATTGTGGCCTTCTCTGGGATTCTGTTTCAACAGAGTGTGACTGTGGACTGGTCACTGTGAATATCTTTTGGAGCTCTTCGTGCTCCATATTTGATACTTGCTTAGCCTTTGCATGCATATAGCAGACTGTATTTCTGAACAAAGTAATTATGCAGCAATGTTTTGAAATTTTCTAGGAAAGTGGGACTGTCGGACTATACTTTATATATTCACTTAACTGCCCTTCTCTATTCACCAGGGCTGTAAAATACATGTATCTAATGTGGTATACTATGCTGTACTAGCACAGAGTGGTGCCTCTAGGGAGAAATAAAAGGTGGAGGCTACGATGAATGCTGAGGACCCTTAAGAATGGATACCAACATAAGGGTTGAATCAGATCCCAGTAATATGATGGAATGAATACATTCTTTTCCTTTGTGATGCTTCTGAAGGTCAAATCTTCAGGATGGCAGTAGCTGTTATATTTTGACTTAATAAGCAGCAAACTTTCATTATCAGTATAGACAAAGCAATTTGTCTGAGAAATAAGCCAGTGCAGCACACTTTGTAGAATTCTGGAAAGACCATAAACATATATAGCAGATACTCATGTGACATTCTTAGGGGCATTACCTGTCCTCTGCATGCATAAAACTAAGATACTTCAAAACATATATTGCAGCAAATTACTGAACATAAGCATAGTGGTTGAACTTTGCATACTGGTAATGTAGGCCTTTCTTAGAGATGGTATGAATCTGATTGTGAAACAAACTAGATTTCTATGTCAAAGGGATTACGTATTCCATCAACATGAATTGAAACTAATCAAGTGAAAAGGGTAAAAAAGCAATAAGAAAGCACTCTCCAGAAAATAGTAATCCTTGACATAAATTCTAACAAAAAATATATATACTGAGTTCTGTGATAAATGGGAAAACAGCATAGACATTATCTTCAAAACTAACACAAAACATAGAAAGATTAGTATAACATTTATGGAGTACCATACTCTTAGCACAAATAAAACATTATATTGTCTATTGGCTAAGAAAAAAAGTAGATTAGATCTTAGATTTTGTGTCAACAACAGAAACATGGTTCAAAGATACCATGGTTGCAGTAAAAACATACTATACTATATAATGTTTAGGAAAAATAGGGACAATAAAATTAAAAGGAGAGAAGGTGTATATTTCTAAAAAAAATAAATTATTGAACTCATACAGCAAATGAGTCAGAAAACAGCTGATGAACTTTGTGGGACCCAGTGAATATTAGAAATGTCAGAACAGTTCACCAAGGGGATTACATTCAGGAACTCTCCTTATAATGATATAATATTTCTGAGAAGCAGGAGTTAGCAGTATGCATAGGAACTATAATATTTCGGATGTTAACTGGAGTTTTTTTTTTTTTTATTTGGTTTTAAAACAAGAAATAAACAAATCAACTATAAAACAAGCAAATAAATATTTACATAGGTCCACAGCTGATCAGTACATCAAAGTTATGCATAACAGCAACAATTAAGCAAGTCTTTAAGATTAAGCCAATATTTATATTGATGTGTAATTTTAGAAGCCATTATAGTATACAATTCACTACTGCAAACAGTATCAACAGTAGAGGGGATGACTTTACTTCTCCAATTTTTAGTAATTACTTTTCTGGCTATAGCAAGAATAGACCAAAGAAGAACGTGGGGGGTTGGAATTATCTCAGGGATCAGAGCATTAAATAAAACTAAAGGTTTAGAAATATTACGTCTACCTGACAACAGAGCTTCAATAGAGTTATTAATTTCTTTCCGAAAAACAGAGCTGACTTCACCTTCATATACCATATGCATCCAATCTGCTATAATTTCAGAATCATATCTCCAGTATTTAATTCTATTTAATTTATACATAATCGTAATCTTCCTAGGTGTGACAAAAAATCTGTGTAAGAATTTCCAAGTGAAAATTTTCCAGTATAATGAAGATTTGGTTTTATCTGTAGATTTTATTATTATTTTCTTGTATTTTTCAGAGGAGTCTTCATTATTATTTTTTGAAGACTGGTTCCAATAGGAATTGTCTAAATACATGAAATCTAAATTAAGAATTTTATAAATGTGTGACAAATATGATATATTTTTCATTGCATTATTACTGATATTAATTTAAGAATTCCAATAATTTGAAGAATAATTTCTTATCTAGGTTAAATATCTTATTTATCTCTGTGCTCACAAAGTCCCCAAATGTTTGTACAATTAACCAGTTCTTTGACACTAGATTGTATTTGGACCTTAAGTTTTCAACTATATATACATATATATCAGTACCATTTAAGAACTGATGTCAATAAATTAGCTTACTTTGTTGTTTCAATACTAGAATTTGATTGAAGTTATACATTTCAAAGCAGTCATTTGTATATGCAATTGGAAACAGAAAATATTAAGTCTTTAATACAGTGATTAGAATATGTTAACTTTTGGAAAGAGGAAAATATTTTTTTAAATAAAGAATTTCAGAACAGGGCATAATTCCATTTATGCCAACATTTTTAATAACCAGATAAAATGGGTCCCTATTAAATTGCTGAATGTTTCAAAGTCCGAATGTTGAAAAGTTCGAAGGGGAAAGGCAACAGCTCTGTATGCACAAAATGGGATAATTTCCCTTTTCTGCACTGAATTGCAGTCTCAGTGTTGGTATATTTAAGTAGAGGGGTGTTGGGGGTGCAGGGGGACTTGCCCCCCTGTTCAGAGCATTAAGGTAAGTTTTTTTTGTTACTTTTTTATTATATACTTAAGGTTTCAAGTTTCGCTTATATGTTGTCGAACATATGAGGTTCAAAATTTTGAAGCTTTGAATATATAATATAGACCCAATAAAACTACTAGGGACTATTTGTTTATTACTCATTATAATATGTTTATCATTTACTATTAATATTTCTTGATGTATTTGTTTCCATTTTGAATCATAAGATGAGTTTATCCACAGCGATATAATGTTTCTAGTTGTTAAAGTAGCATACAGTTGAATCTCAGGCAATCCTATTCCACCATACCACAACATTTTCTATGCCTATCAAAGGAAGCTCTTGGTTTATTATGTTGTCAAAAATGTAAGTAGAATATTATTTATCTTCTTCTTTAATTTTTTTGGTGTAGATAGTACTAAAGATTGTAAGACAAACAATATTTTAGGGAGAATTACCATCTTAATAAGCATTAATTGTTATTCCATGCTAAAGAAGAATTTGTTCCAATTTGTTACTAAACTTAAATTTTTATCAATATGCTAAAAGTTTGCATCATTTCTTTATTATTAGACATAATGGTTATACCAAGGTGTTTCATTTGATTGCTATCCCAATTGAAGCCTGAATACTTTTTGTATGAATTTTTACATTTTTATTCATTAATAATGCACTTGTTTTATTATGTTTAAATCTTAAGTTTGAGATTTCTTCTAACTGACTGATAGAACTAATTATATGTTCTAATGAATTTTCTGTATTTCCTGTTAGTAAAATATCATTAGCAAAGAGATGAACCTTTAGTTCAAAATCTTATTTTATTTTGATACGATTAGTATTCTTGTAAGATCTAATACTATTAGCAAAGGGTTCTATAGTTAATGCAAAAAGTAAAGGTAATAGTGGATAGCCTTGTTTTCTGCTTTTTTGTAATTTAAAGGATTTAGAAAGAAAATAGCCTATGTTAACATTAGCACAAGACTTTGCAATTAGTTTATGTGAGAAATTATACACTTTAAGTGTTTTAAACAGGTAAGACCAATTAACTGAGTTAAAAGCCTTATCTAAATCAAGATTAATGATAGAAAGTTATTTTTGTTTGCATAGTTTATTAATGTATGTGTTCTTATTATATTATCCTGTACTTGACTATTTAAAACAAACCCAGTTTGATCTTTGTTAATTAGTTAGGTATAAACAGATTAATTCTGTTAGTTAAAATGGACATGAACATCTAATAGTCCACATTTAAAAGTGAAATGGTTCTATATACTGAACACTTTGTAGGATCCTGATCTTGTTTTAAAATATGTGAATAAATGGGAATATTTCCATGATGGGGAGACTTCAGCAGTTGTTTTTATTTATCTAAGGACCTTATCTAATATCTTAACTGTATCATCCAGTAGTATTTTATATAGTTCTGGTATAAGGCCATCTAATCCTGGAGCATTAGCATTTTCTAACTTTTTTATTTGATCTTTTATTTCTGTTAAAGTGAAAGGTCTGTCATTTTTTTATTTGTTCACTTTATTATTAATATTTTCCCTTAGAAAAGTTTCAACTATATCATCATTAGCTAGGTTATTTGCATTATTATTTATATTTTTATAAAATATTTTGAAGTTCTCAAGAATACCTATACTATCTGTTCTTCTTTCTTTTCAATTGTTTATATGTGTTATAATTTATTTTATGTGATTTAGTTTATTCATTTTCTTTGATCTAAGAGCAGATTTATGCAAGCTTAAAGGGATTGCTGAATATGCCTGAATTTTAAGGATTAATGAATATGCCTAATTTTAAGTTTTTCCCAGTTTATTAAAATTTTATGATTTAGAATTTCAACATATTTTGTATTTAAGTTTTTAAGTTCAGATTACTGATGATGTCATTTGGTTTCAGATTTAACTTTAGTGTGTCTATTTTGGCTGTAGTGTGTTCAATTCTTTGTCCCATTTTCTTGTTTTACTAATATAGCAGCTTAAAACTCTTCTATTTAAGTAAGCCTTTACTGAATCCCACAATACAATCTCAGATAATTGACCATTCATGTTTGTTTCTAGGAAATTTTTGATCTCTTTAACATACCAATCCTTGAATCATTTTACTTTAATAATATACACAGGTAATCTCCTGTGATGCATTAAATTGTCAGTTTTTAAAGTAATATTAACTATTATAGCATTATGGTCTGATAATGGACATGAAATTATTGACATTTTTCTAATATGTGACAAAAATGGTATCAATATTTGTGCTCCATATCTATATAAATAATGGGTAAATTAAAGTGAGTTTGTTTTCCTTATCTCATATATATCCTTTACATTCATTAGATTTACAAAATGTGTTAAGTGTTTGGATGAAGCTTTGTACCTGCAGTGGAATCGTTGTCTAATAAAATACACTTAAAATCACCAGCCATTATGTCTCTACTTTTCATGTCATAGGTTATACTGTCTTTTTGAAACAAATAAAATATTACCTAATAATATAACCCTAAAAGACTCTACCATGGAATAATGTATTCCTAGTTTGTTGAAAAAAGTGAACAACATACCACTCAAACTGTTCATTTGACTAGCAATGCTTAGCTCATGTTTCTGATTCATATTAATGCCTCATATTTTAGTATGTATCATCTTTAAAAAGCCCATCAGTGGATTATTATAAATAAGAAAATTTAAATAGGTGCTCAGAATCTTTGTTATAAGTTGACCAAATGGAATATCTCTACAACCATCTTTCCCTGTACCTCACATTATCTCCATGGTCTACTACAGGAAGGAAGTCAGTCATTTTCATAATTATTAATTTATAGCTCAGATGATTTTATATGTTTTCTATTTTAATTACTACCTGTAAAATTGTTCATAGGATTATAGGCTCATGAATTAGTACCAGGCTAACTGTCTCTGTGGACCATTCCAAGCCCATCCAATTATCCCATGTGAGAATCAAACCCTGCACTTTTAGCTTATAAGGTGATCATCTTAACCATTATGCTAACCTCCCACCCTTATTGGCATCTTTATATTCTTTAACTATTCACATATTTACTTATTCTGATATCTTTCTATTCCTGTTTGTATTATTATTATTACTATATTCCTAGGTTTGATATTTTAGCTACAATCCTAGTGTAGGGTATCATATATTAGAACTTTTATAGTTACTCTTATATATTTGATACTCTTTTATCTAGTACTACTGTTAGAATCAGTCTTATTTTCTCCTTAAATGTTATGTCTAATAGTATCGGAACAAATATCTGAAAATTCTTCACTTTAAGATTCAAACTTTCCATAATAAATTGTTCTGAGATGCTAAGCTTTGTTATCATTAAAAAGAGACAATAATGGAAAAACACAATCCTAAACTTTTTTTCAGAAGTGTCATTCTACAGGCTAATATATAAACTATCCTTTTGGATATAACTATTTAATAACTATTTAATAACTAACAGTGGTTTAGAATGTAATTCACTGTCTTTTGCTTATTACCTAACTTGTATTTATTGACATCTTAGCATATGATTCAAAATATTATGATTAGGCACTTTTAGACAGGAAGAAGTAACCTGGATAGTTCTTAGAATTTTCAGAACTCATGCAGCATCACAAAAGTGCTCATGACTCAAATTAAACTGCATTAAGCTGGTCCTCATGACAAGGACTTTTGTATGAACAATTTATCAGCCAAAATTTCCACAAAAATGTTCACGAGTGAATCCAAGTCACCTCTCCATTATACATCAATCCCGCAAACACTTTCAAACCAACAAAAAAACAACAAAACTATTTGAAAGTATGCTAACCACTAAAAAGCTATTGTGTTTAAAAAGAATTACATTTAGTGATTTAGTAAGCACTATTTGTATGAGATGTTTAATATAAAGCAGACTGTCATTTTTTAAAGACGACATAGCATATAAACTTGCATTAAAAGAATGACAGTTATGTGTGATACAGGTTTAACTTGTAAGAGCAGGAATGTTACTCTAATTATTTGATAACATTCCAATAATAACTTTTATATATGTAAGAAAATGTATTTTTTATACTTTGTTTATAACATACCATAACTTTCCTGAGTGCTATTGCATGTCAAGTATACTATCAGTAGCAAATATTCAGAACTAAGTAATAACTGACAGTTGTTTAGAATGCAATTTACTCTCCTTTGCTTATTATATAACTTGTATTCTTTGACATCTCAGCATATCATTCAAAAAATTATGATTATTTACTTTTAGACAGGAAGAAGTAATCTGGACAGTTATTAGAATTTTCAGAACTCCTGCAGCATCTCAAAAGTGCTCATGATTCTAAGTTATTTCAAGCTGGTTTTCACAATAAGGGCTTGAAAATGAACAGTTCATCAGTTACAATTCACACAAAAATGCTCAAAAGTAAATCCAAGCCACCCCCATACCACACATCAATCCCTCAAACCCTTCCAAACCACAAAAAAAAAAAAAAAAAAAAAATTAAAAGTATCCCAGACATTAAAAAGCCATTGCACACAAAGAAATAACATTTAATGATTCAGCAAGCAATATATGTATGAGATGTTTTATATCAAGGCAGACTGTCAATTTTTAAAGGAGACATCGCATATAAACTTGTATTGAAAGACTGACAGTTATGTGTGATCCAGGTTCAACTTGTAAATGTGTGAATGTTACTCTAATTATTTGACATCATTCCAATAGTAACTTTTATATATGCAAAAAGCTATATTTTTATATTTTGTTTATAATATAGAATGACTTTCCTGGGTGCTATTGCATGTCAGGCATACTATCAGTAGCACACTATAGGGCCATTTTAAGAACTCGGAATGTAATTTAACATGCCTCTTTAGTATAATTTGTTGCATGTATTATATTTAATAGTACATTATTCAGCTATGCCAAGATGTCAGAAAATGTGCCACCTAACATAAGTTTCATCATAATAATGATTAACTTTTAATGCAATGAATAGTTTAACATTTTAAACTCTAAATAAAGATAAATTACTTTAATTTCATATTTAGCTAAATGAATCAAACTCTAACATTTTAAAAAGGGAACTAGTAACCATTTGAAGTAGGGAAAGAAAGAAAGGAATGATTTACTGTATAAAAAGTAATATTTGTCACCTGTTCATAAGTATTCAAGCACTTCTTTAGATTAATAAGAATTCATAACCATGACATATATTGATTTTCATTTGTCCCTCAGCTTTTTACTGTTTTTGTCTTTTATTAACCAACGATCTCTTGTTGCATTTCTCTTCAAAGCAGTTGATAGATTACAATCCATTTCTTCTGTTTTTTCTAGGATTTTATTTTTCTACATAAAGTCCATTACATCTGCTAAGGTGTTAAAATCTTCTTTCCTTCTGGAAGGTGAATCCTTATTTTTTTCTTGAAACAAGAATTGTGCTTTAATAATTTTTTTAAGCTTTTAACAAGTGATACACCTGCTTTTCATTTTGACATCACTAAAGTTGAATAGTCATTGCCAAATCTTATAGTATTTTCTTTAAGCGTGTGTATGATTTCAAGATACTGTGTTTGGAGCCATTGCTAGTGTTAAGATGACATACCTAAGTACATAAACAAAGGTTTGCAGATGAGGTGAATTCTGAAATTCTTGGATTTAGCTTTAGATAAGGAGGTATTGTTTATATCTCCTGCCATTCAGGTTCTCAAACAATATGATGAAAAAGGGAAACTAGTTCAGGGAATTTTTTAAGATATTTCTTGTGCCCTAATAAAAATGTATTAGGCCTCCTTTTTACCCCCACAAAAAGCCAGTTAAGTGAAACAGTCTTTTTCTGGCAAACAAAATGCAAAAAAGAGGTGTCCAGATGGTAATAACAATAAAAAAGGGGGTCTTTTCAGATAAAGGAACAGATCAACAGTACATAATGAATATGTCAGCTTTTATTACCATTTCCCTAGCTCTTGACTAATATTGCCACAAATTTGTCCCAGAAACTGACCCTCAGCATTTTCCTTTGTGAAAACATTGGGTACAGGAGGTTTACAGATGGTACTAAATATAAAACTCTCCTTTTAGGGAAATACCTCCTCACCGTCTGAACCAAAGAGAATTTCTTCTTCAGATTTCATAGTGTTTACACACCCAGGTAGTCATAGAACCGGTGTCTTTAAGTCAAAGGGACAAAGGCTGCTATTCCAGAATGTTTCTGATACCCAAGAACATGGCCTCTCAGAGTCCAGTACTAGATCTTTCATTTCTAAATCTGCATGTGAAAGTTCCAAAGTTAAATATGTTGGCCTTACACAGCCAGTTACTTCTCATTCCTCACATGTGTTTCTTTGTAATTCTAGACCTAAAAATGCTTGCTAACATATCCCCATAGTCAAAGGCTTTAGAAAACTTTGACAGTCACATTATCAGTTCTTTGCATTACCAATTGATTTATCTACAACTCCAAGGGTATCCACAAAATGTCTAAGCCTAATCATAGTTTATTGCAGACTGAATGGCATTCACTTCTTTCTTTATTTAGATTCCTTGCTTATCTTTATAGATTATTTATCCAAATGTCAAGAATCATTAATATGAGTTATATCTCTTTTGACCAAACTGAGCTTCCAGATAAATACTGCAAAATTATCCTTGACTCAGTTTCACAGGATTGTGTGTCTGACATGCTTCATAGAATCTTTTCTTCAAAAGGTCTTTTTAACACAAGACAAGGTGGATCTTTAACTGTATTTTTTTCCTGAACTTCTAAAATCAGTTCAAGGCATATGCAAGAGAATTTCTCAGGATCCCATAGTACGTCAATGCTATTATTTTCATGATACCTCTAGCCAGATTACACATGTGAGAGATAAAATGGTTTCTAAAAAACAAACCCATGGACTCACCATTTGCATCCTCTGGAGTAGTTTTGGGCTTTATAAAAAAGGAACTGCAATAGTGGAGATGACAAATTCAACTGATCCAAGGTCACCCCTTATCCCCTCAGTCCATAAACTAATCTGTCACAACAGATATGACAGATTTTGCATGGGAAGCTTTTTCCAGAGAGGTTAAAGTGCAGGGCCTGTGGAATCCATCAAACAGACAAAAACACATCAATTTAAAATAAATGATGGCTATAATCTATGTTTTGAAGTATCTCCATCATCTATGGCCCCTAGGACCTCTTATAGGTTCATAGGTTGGTACTGGGCTATCTGCCCAAAGGCATATATTAGCCCAGCCACATTGTGCGATATTCACCACCCATTTAGTAGTTCCCTAGACCCTTGTACTAGCAGCTAGTACCCTTGGCCCCTATCTAGTAGTGCTGTTGGTGTGATTCCCTGGTGTGAACTTTTTGTTACCCATCCACTCATCAAGGTTCCTCTTGAAGAGTGATAGTGAGGGGCTCTGTCTTATGTAGATCAGGACCCTGTTCCATAGTAAGGGAAGTCTCTGTGAAGGGAATCTATCCCTCCAGCATGTTCTATTCATTGTTGTTTTGAGGTTTATATCCCTAGAGCATGTAGCTCAAGTAGATTTGGTTTTGCTAAGATGGAGCATGTTCAACAATTCTGGGTTGGACATGGCTCTGTACGTTAGACAGAGATCGCCTCTGAGAAAGTGGTATGCAACAGAGAACAGTCTTAGCTTTTTCAATCATGCTGCATAGGGCAACTGTTTGACGCCAGTAATCCTCTTGGTTAGGTACCTCTGTGGTCTCTCCAGCTGCTGGAGATGCCTAGCCAGGTACATTCAAATTGGTGCATTGTACTCAATAATGGGTCTGATGAGGGAAGAGTAGAGGGGCACCATTACATCCTTAGATCTTGATGTGAACCCTTTCGTGATCAGATGGGTCACATAGAAGGATTTTCTAACCACTTTGACAACATGGTTATCAAAGGAAAGCTGACTATCTACTTAAGTCTTCAGGTGGTTCCTGGTTCCCCCAGGCTAACCCATTAGCTCTGCACTGTTGCAAGAATTCCACCAAAATCCACCAGCTAGCCTCTCTATCCTCAGACTTCATATTCTCACCTATCCAGCAGATTACTTATTCTTACCTACCTAAACATAACTCATACTAC
The DNA here is from genome assembly GCF_019279795.1 of Protopterus annectens. Classification (NCBI taxonomy): domain Eukaryota; kingdom Metazoa; phylum Chordata; order Ceratodontiformes; family Protopteridae; genus Protopterus; species Protopterus annectens. The sequence continues at coordinate 1,572,034,165 of NC_056725.1, forward strand.
AATTAGATGTATGCAGAAATGTTATTCTCAAGATTTAAGCTGAATTTCATACAATATTTCTTACATGTTTAACTGAATTCTGACTACTAGTAGCCTAGATATCTATGAATTTCCATATAGGTTTGATTCTTTGGTGCTCTGTTATATTATGACATGCATTACTATAAATGTACAAGCACATCTTAAAAATAGTCACCTGGATTTGATTATATGTATTGCATTTTATCTGTATATTATTAAAATGTATATTATTAGAATATTCACTTTCTTGGAGCTTTTCTCCCCGAGCCTCTGCTGAAAATGGACCTGTGACCAGTCAGACTTTCCCAGTTACCAAATGTAAAATAAATAAAAAAATGTGATTACAGATAATACCACACTCATGTAGCATATAAACAAGCAAGGAAGAACAAGGTCATACCCCAAATGCAGCCTGGCAGTAATGGCTTAGGAAGTAGCTTTTCAGCATTCCTTAAACCTTCAAGCATCCTACATTCCATCAGAGCAAATCTTAGTGACAGACAAGCTGAGCAGGACCAGGATGTACTCTCATGAATGAAAGTTGAATGGGGGAGGTCTTCTAGGAATTGATCCAGTTGTGTCGAACACCTAAAATAGATTTGTTTGTCTCATTTCAATCAGACAACCTGATAGGTTTTGTTCCAGGACTCTTTGCAACTTGTGAGCAAGACTAGAAAATGAATGCATGAATGTCATACTGTTGGAAGAGAATGTTCCTTATGCATTTCCATTCTTTCTACTGATATCCAGGGTAATTCTAAAGATTCAAAAGGATACCCCAGAAATCATAGTGATGACCTCTTACTGGCCCAGGCAACACTGATTCTCTCTCTTCTTATGAAAATGGCAAAGGGCAATTATCACAGACTTGACCGACTCGCACAAGTCAGGGGGAGTTTGATGCATGCCAGTATCAATCAATTTCAACTGACTGCCTGGATTATTCAGTTTTAATACGTGTTAGGCACTTATTTCATGACTAAAGGATATAAGAAAGCCTGCTACTAGAAAACCCTATGTTGATTTGTGAAAGTAATTTTCTAGTTGGTGCATAACCAATAACCAGGTCTCAGTAAGGGACTTTATACCAATGGTGCTCTAATATTTGTGTAAGTTACTTTCCTCTGGCCTTGCTTATTCTTCTATAAAGGTTTATATTCCAGCCATTTCAGCATGTCCGCATACGGATCCTCCCCTTTTTTTGTCTGTCGTAAAAAAGTCTCTGAAAGTAATTTTACATCAGAAACTTAGTCTAGACAGGTTGTTCGTCCTTGGGATTCAGCTATGTACTGCAGAAACTTACTGTGTCGCCCTCTGAACCCACACATTAAGCTGATTTAAGGTTCTTAACTTGGAAAACTGTACTCATTATTGCTCTCACATCTGAAAGAATAGTAGCTGAGTGGCAAGACCTTAAGGCGGGAGAACCGCATCTAATTTTTCACAGGGATAAGATCTTTTTAAGAACAAAGTTTTTATTCTTGACAAAAGTAATTTCAGATTTTACCTTGAAACAAGGCATCAGTCTCCCAGTTTTCTACCCTGAATCAAAAAAGCAAGGAGAAAGGATTCTGTATATTCCAGAAATGCATAGACAGCTCAGGTACAATCTGGACAGATAAACCCTTTGGAAAAGTTGATCAGCTATAGCGCTCCAAACATTCAGTGCATAAACTGCAGGAACTGTTTGTTACATTTGTAGCAAGCAGTTTGCTACAGTTTATAAAAAGATTTTTTTAACTAAAACATGAGCTCCATAACACTGAATGCGGGCAAGGTTAAACTGTTGCAATGTTTTGCTACATTTGTAACAAACATTTTTCTACAGTTTATTTTCTTAATATATATATATATATATATATATATATATATATATATATAGAAAGATGGTTGGGGGCAGGGCACAGAAAATGGACCTGAATGGCTGTGGCGGGGTGGGGGGGGGGTGCTGTGCATCTAGTTACCTGGTTGGTGTGCCAGTAAAAGGAATGCCTTTTTCTTTTTTGCTCTTCAGTGAAAGAGTTGGGCAGGACATAGATCTAATTGTAATAAACCAAATGCTTACAATATAGTGACCAGCCTATTATGGTGTTTTTTTTTTTTTACTCTTCCCTTGAAGGGATGAGGGGGTGACGCGCTGGTTCATAGTACTGGCCCAGGCCACTTGTTGAACCAGCTACACTTTTGCCTGATTTTGGCTCATTATCTTGCTCTCCCCTCTAAAAAATTATTGATTATTTGAAAAAAGGGTAGTGGAATATAACCTATGAAGACATTCATTAGAGTTACAGACTTCAGGTACTTCTAAAAATGCAGGTTAATTCTTGCATTCTTCTTTTGTCAGCTTTCTAAATTAGTGGTACTAATATTTAAGAAGTCCCTCTCATTTGAGTCATTTGTCTCTAAATATTTCTTGCCATTTTTCCTGTTCCTGATTTAAAGAGTCTGAGGGCTATGGTCATCATAAACAAAAATAGAAGCTTAAGATTCTTCATGTGTAGATTAAACAAGTTCATTTCATACAGAAAAGCTAATATGTCTGTTCACTTAAATTAAGCACTTGGTTGACAGATAAAAACAAATAAAAAAAATCATATATCCTATCCATCCTCACACCTGGAAGTCTCATGTTGTTACTGTAAATACATTTGGCAAGGATCACTTGTATACAATGCCTACAGCTAATGCCTTTATCCCTATATCCCATGACATAGACAACCCTACCTTCTTTTAAGTAGAGTCAGATTAAGTAACTGTTTTACTTACTTCTCTTTATAAATGCATAATCCATATTCTGATATAGTCCATCATACAATCACCTGGGCCAAATCAGTGAAGTCTGACAAATAATTTATATCTCTCCTCTCCAGTGATTATAGATACAGGAAAAAAGCCATTGCGGTACACTTTCCTTAAACTGGAAACCAGTATCTGCACTTTCTGTGTGAGCTGAGGTATTGATGAAAATCATGGATAAACAAAGTAAAAGAATTAGTAAGTGAGCATGTCATTCTGTACGTTCCTAAATCCTAGTCTATAAACTATAAACAGTCACATGAACCCTTTATGATACAGCAGTTCACAGAACAGAGGGAAGCTCTCTTATCTTCTACTCTCTGCCAACAAACAACTTCTACACATACAGAAGCCCAAAAAAAGTGCCGACCAATGTCTACACTCCTACAATATAGCCAAACTATAGAACAATCTACCTAGCCATATTATCAGTTTTAAGAAAACAAATAACTTTAAAAGAGGATTAAAACAAATCTCTCCAACTCATGGGCCTGCTCATGGCCTACAAACCACAACTAACCACCATTTTTATCTGCCTCTGTCTATCTCCTCCATCTTCTTACTATAATCCCTACCTCTGCAAACTCATCCATCCTTCAGCTCCTCACACCCCTTCCCTCTAACCCTTTCCCCAATAAAAATAACAATCTCGCCCTATCATCCAAACAACCAGATACCCACGTTTAAACATCACTTTTACTTTCACCTTCTTCTCTTTGCTCTCACTGTTTCCTTTTCTAATTATTTCTCCTCCAAGACCTTTATATGCAATACACTCTCTCAAATGACTAATCTTCAGTCCAATAACTGGTTTCTGTGTAAAATACTTTTTATAATACATTAATTTTATGCCTTATACTTATTTAATTTAATTTTGTACAAAGTAAACATCCTATTGTACCCATGTAATGTAATTTCCATGCTCTCTGTTTACTTTCTACTTTAAATTTTATGTGCTATGTTTAAATTTCATGTATTATGTATATGGGTATTGCCTACTTTATGATCAATGTTTGGAGCTTTTCTCCTAGGGCCTCCACTGAAAAGGGATTTCTGACCCAGTCGGACTTTCCTGGTCACCAATAAATAAATCACTGTTTCCCTGGAAAATTTTTCATTTATTTGAATTGCAATTCTTTTATGTAACAAAAGTATACCACTTAGTTTAAAGTTTGAAGTATGCCAGTGGTTTGAGAATTACTGAAATATTGGGAATTTTTTTATGAAAATTGCTCATTTACCTTCAGCATAAACAGTACCAGAATAATGGTTCCTTGCTCTGTTTTCCTGTTTAATGTCTTTCTCAAGCAGAACAGATACACCCTCCTTCAGTACTATATATCTGTATTCTGGATGCATGTTTAATGAAAAAAAATTCCTACTGAAAGGCTTGCACTCCCTTTCCTTCCTTTCTTTCTGTCTCTCTCTCTCTCTCTCTCTCTCTGTCTTCCTATATTGACCTCTCTCCTCTCTCTCTCTCTCCCTCTCTGAATTTCTTACTCTCCATTTATCTCTGGCACTTTTCACTTTTTGCCTGTAGGTCTCTCTCTGTCTCTCTCTTTCTCTGTCTTCCTCTCTCTCTGGTGGCATATTGAAATATGGTTTATTTATGACCTATCTAAACACAGTATTTTGACTCACTTTTTTCCAAAAGATAAATTCTGAAAGTAGTAAATAGAAAACATTACCCCACATCCACCTTTATTATATGTACAATTACATGGCTTCACTTAGAGTGGAGAATAGGACAAAAACCCTTGAAAAGTGCACCTCTGGCTTGCAGTGTATAACACGTTGCAGGGAAACACAGAACAACATTACATGTTTGCATGAAAGATCTCTATTTGGACTGCCAGCAACAAAGTGTAGATAAGCTGAGACGACATCTGCAAGCTTCTCCAGCTGAGCTACACAGCACACCAACTCTTGTGTAGCAATACATACACAGTACATATCAGCCCTGACACACTTCACGGTTAATGTAGCTCTGGGCATTCAGGATGTTTACATCCTGCCTTCCATCCACACAATGCAATGTATACATTCTACTTACATCCAGGGTCTCCCATTTCCTCTTAGAGATAACATAATACAATGCTTATTGTCTAAGGTTGCTACTTCATGTTATCTAATCCATAGTTTGACTCACTGTTATTGTTTATTGCCTATATTGACCCCTTCCATCTTTTAAAACAAAGTAGTCATTACACATTGCTTAGAGTTTCCCCATCGTACTTTATTATTAAGCAGTCATTGCTCATCATTCAGGGTATCCCCTTCTCTTATCGTTATTTAAAATAGTCATTAATCATAGTCAAGAGAGTCTCTCTACTAAATGCTATATGTAAATATACATTGCTCATTATTTATTGTTTTTTTTTCCCATCCATATAATTGACTGTGTAATGCTTCATGTCCTGAAGTGCACCCCCCCCCCCTCCCTACACATATACAGTGCTGTCTGTACTATAATAAATCTGTCACACCAGTTTTAGGCAATGCACATCAAAATGATTCTTGAAAGCAATGTCCATACAGCTAATTAAAATAATATTTTAATGCAGATGAGCCACCATGGTATATGTGCACAGAGGCAGAATAATAAGATACATATCCATGATTCTGGAGGAGATGCACCAGAACCAGCTGCCACTTCCCCTACAAAGGATTAGTGGAAAGCCAGCATACTGTGCCCTATTATCAACATGATTATTGATTCAGCTGGAGCTGTCTCACCGAGATGTGCAAAGTATTTGTTGAATTTTGAGTATTCAGTGGTTAAGCCATGCTTTGTTTTTTTCCAAAAACTTTTTATTTAGTTTTTAGACATGCAAACATCAAGAAGAAAGACAAACATACAGTTAGCACCAATGGATAAAACAATAATTACAAGGAGTTGAAAACAAAAATGACACTTACTACAAAAAAGAAAAAAAGAAAACCTAGTAGTATGTACACTATATACAGTAGAAGTCACATCTGTTAAGTTAAATTTTCATAGCGAGAAAAAGAAGATGAAAATAGTAGCATATCATATTAACATGTGCAGTGAAATATGTAAACTCCATGCTAATTCTAGCTAGACTGTAAAATAAATATATGTTGAAATAGTGGAAATATTAGACTAAATTGTTGTTATGATAACTTAATACAGGAGCTTATAAAATTAGGCTGGAGTGATGCTGACTTTTAATTCTTAAGAATTAAATCCAGCAAGTATCCCCAGTATTATTGGTAGTATTCCTTTTGTTTTGTAGAAGTGTTTGCCAGTTTATGGGAGGATATGAATTTAATAGCAAGATTTTGAAAATATTCCCATGAAATTACATATTTATCAATCCATTTCTTAGTGATCTAGAATTTAATAAGGGCACACATAGTGATAAGAATGTGTTTTATAATTGTGGGAAGATTGGTTGTAGTAATATGTAAAATAGCTGTTTCCCATGAAAAGGTAGAGTTTTCATATCCTGTCTTTTCTAATCTTACTCTTAAGGAAAACCATAGGTTGTAGACTCTCTTACAGCTCCAGAAAATGTGCGACATGTCTGCTTTTTGATTTGGGCAGTAGGGGAAGTATGTTGAATATTTGGGATTGAATTTATTAAGAATTGATGGCGTGTAGTAAGCATTACTGTTAATCATGATTTGGGTGTAAAGGAAATGCTTAAAGGGAATAAGCTTAATTATATTTTCAATAGCCAATCTTTTATTTTTATATGAAACCACTTGGCTTTTTTCTTGCCAATAGGTTGAAAATAGGAAGGCATTCTGCAATTTTATGCTTGCTACTAGTTTATATGTCTTGGAAATCATTTTATTCTTAGTTGCTAGTGTTTTAAGAATTAAGGTAGCAGAGTTAATATCTTGGTGATCAATTTTAATAGAAGATAATTTAGTTTTAAATAGATAAATGAGCAGTCTAAGAATAGTATCATATTTCTTTGGAAGTTCAAGCTTCTTAGTTCTGTTATATTAGAGTCTTGCCATTTGTACAGTTCCTAAACTGTGATGTCTTTTATGTGAGGGAACGTCGTTAAGTTTATTGGTTGGTTGTTGATTAACAAGTTGAGATTTAGGTGAAACGGTTGAATGAGATCAAGAATACTGGCAAACTGTATTGATCTGAGCAGACTTTGAAAAGTTAGGATCATATGTTTGATCAGAGGGTGTAGGTTCTTTGTGAGGCAACTGTTTTATTTATATTTAGAAAGGGGAAACATTTGGGATTTATATCAAGGTATTTAGCTTGATTGTACCAGAGTTTGATCCATTGGGGTATCCAGCAACTCAGTTTAGGATCATAATTGACTATTTGGATCAGTCTGTTAGAAGTGATTACATTGTAATAAAGTTTAAAGTCTGGTAACCCCAACTCTCCTTTATCCTTTTATAAAGAACGTTTGTCATATTTTATTCTAACAGATTTAGGGTGCCACAAGAATTTAGATATGTTTTTTTTTTCTACATTAGTGAAGAACTTTTGTGGAATGATTGAGAAAGTAGCATACAGCTAAAAGAGGATTCTAGGCAGGATGTTCACTTTGACCACACTAGCTTTTGACACCAAGGACAGATTAATATTTCTCTGTTTGTTGATATAATTTTCAATATTTGACTATGTGTGTAATAAATTGTTCTTAATGATCACATTAAAGTTAGGAGTATAGTTTATGCCTAGGTATTTTAGCTGGTATTTGGGTTTAATCTCAGTATCAGAGAAGCAGAATTCTTTATGGCCTAGAGGATTTAAAGGAAATATGTATGATTTATTTGGATTAATCTGTAATTAGATATATTAGAATATGAGTCTAATGAGTTAAGTACTTTTGGGAGATCGGTATTTTGAAGTTCAAAATATAAATTTAAATCATCAGCAAAAGCAGAATATAAAAGTTTTACATTTAAGATTTTAGGTATATTATGGAGGGTTTTTTGGGATATAAACAAAAGCAGTGGCTCCAAGTAAAGATGAAAAGGTAGGGAGAAAGGGGTCATCCTTGTCTTGTTCCTTTAGATATAAGAATAAGGTTGGATTTGAATTTATTTATGTGAATGGTAGTGGAGACTTTTTGGTAGAGTACCTTAATTATGTTAATGAATTCATGAGGAATTCCAAAAGAGGGTAAAACATTGAATAAGAAGTTTAGGTTCTACTCTGTCAAATGTTTTACTCGCATCCGCAATAAGGATGTATGTAGGATGCTTATCATTACCTAGAAGTCTTATGATGGTATCTAAAAGAAGAGTGTTATTACATATTTGTCTATTCTGCATAAAACCCATTTGTTCATGCGAGATTATGGAAGGGAGTATACTTTTCAATCTGTTTGCAATAATGTGGGCTAAAATCTTAAAGTCTATACTGATGAGGGCAATTTGTCTATAGTTAACTGGATCTAGGGGATCAGAGTTTGTTTGAGAATTAGAAGTTTTTTTGAGTTATTTAAATATCTATCAGTTATGCCATATTGAATGATGTAGTTAAATATTTTTAATACAATTTTAGAGACAGGCTCAGATAATTTTTTGTAAAATTCCACCATGTATCCATCTGGACCAGGGGATTTACCTACTCTGTATTTATTAATCAATATTTTTACTTCTTCTAAATGGAGGGGTGATCTTAAGGAGTTCTTTTGAGAGTCACTAAGTTGTGGGAATTTTAGCAGATGCATAAACTCCTCAAATTTGTCCTTAGAGTGAGAATGTGGGAGATTATATAGGTTTTGGTAGATATCCTCAAATGTGTTTATAATGTCTTGATCTTTATGCTTTAGTAATCCTTTATATTTGATTTCTTTAATCCTGGGAAGTCCATTTTTGATATTGATTAACATGGCAAGGATTTTAGAGGGGATTTGTGCCCATTCAGAGTAATGGTAGAGTGATCTCATCTCTACAAGTGAGAGTTTATTTAGGTAGAGGTTGCAAACCGGATATTGTTTCTTCCAAAGCCTCAGAGTAATTATGCTAAAGCTCTATTTCAATATCCTTAATTTGAGTCTCCAGTTTGGATTTAAGGTTATGTTCTTTCTTGTACCTTGAGGATTTGTGGATAATGAGACCTCTTATGACCGATTTAGCAGCAGTCCATTGCACATCATAGGGGATTTGAGTAGACATAAGTTTGTTGTCAAGTTGGGCAAGGACAACACTTATTTCCTGTATTATATCTTCTATTTGAATAATGTTATAATTTAAGGTCCAATTGTTGAAGTAAGAAGATCTTAGGTTAGAAGTTGAGATGTCAATGGAGATATTGATTTTGGAATGGTTAGATATAGATCTTGGAGAGATCTTATAGCTTAGTCTATAGGAGACCAGGTTTTATGTCTAGCTGAAAAGAAGGTGAATCTAGGTATTGAGTTATCATACTGAAATTTTAAATAAGGGTCTATTAGATCAAAGGTGTTTTGTAACTCTTCTAGTGCTAAAGTAGTATATTGAGATTGCTTAGTCTCTTTAGGTGACCTATCTTTGTCTGGGCTGAGCAAAGCATTCCAATCCCCTCCTGTGATGCACAGATGATTTTGATAATTTGCTAGGATATTAAATATGTCATAAATAAAAAGATGCTGGTTTGAACAAGGACTATACACATTTATAAAAAGTAAAGGTTTATTTAGGATATGGTAATTACTGGTAAATAGACACCATCTTCCATTAGGATCACTTTTGGTGGAGGTGATCTCTCCTTGATAAGACTTATTAACTATAATTGCTACTCCACTAGATGATGAGTTATAACCAGCAGCAATTATTTGCTTCACCCATTTCCTATTTCGATCGTTATTCCAAAGCTTGTTAGTCATATACATCTCTTGTAAAAATGTTATATTGCATTTATTTTGGAATGTAAGGTGCATATTTAGGTTTCTCTTTTTTATCTACTAGCCCCTTTATATTCCATTAATCTATTTGTAATCATTATCACAATCTAGATTTGTTTTTAAAAGTGTATGTTAGCTGAGACATGTAAGACTGTATGTGCATACTTAGAGCTGTAAAATTAGGAGATAGTTTAAGCGAGGTGACTTCTAAACTCTTAAAACCTATATAGGTGCCTAACCACCCATCCCTCTATAAAGATATGTATATACTTATTGCATTACAGGAAGTAGTTAAATTTAAGCCTGGGGTGAAATAAGTGGGAAGCAGAGGGATAATAAAACTACCTAGCCTGCTCCAAATGTAGACAAACAGTAGGGGGTGTGGGGTTGCAGGGTGGCTTGCTCCCCTTCAAAAACATCTGTAAATGTGTTTTTTTTTTTTTTTTTATGTTTACTCCTGATGTTCGAGTTTCTGAAAACTCCAACATCATATGGGTTTAGAGATTTTGGAAACTCGATCATCTGAAGTGAATATATATATATATATATATATATATATATATATATATATATAGATATAGATATAGATATATATATATATATATATATATATATATATATATATATATATATATATATATATATATATATATATATGGGTTCATGTCAGTCCATCGACAGTTCAAAACAACGAAAGTCAGTACTACGAAATGAAAGCATCGACCGTTGAAAACATCGACAACACAGTCACGTAAAGTAAAGTAACGTAAAGTCACAAAAACAAGTGCTAACATGGGTCCTGCAAGGGGGAAGTAAAGGATATGATATTGCGGAGTTTAGTATGGGTACAGTAGCATATCATATCCTTTACTTCCCCATTGCAGGACCCATGTTAGCACTTGTTTTTGTGACTTTACTTTACGTGACTGTATTGTCGATGTTTCAACGGTCGATGCTTTCGTTTCGTAGTACTGACTTTCGTTGTTTTGAACTGTCGATGGACTGACATGAACCCATATATATATATATATATATATATATATATATATATATATCTGTAAAGCTATGAGACGGTAATTTCAGCACTTGGAGTTTTCTTTTATACAAGTAGTAAACCTGTAATTTTAAAAAACTAAATATAAGAGAGAAACCCTCTTGAGAAATCAGAAAAGAAACATTACCACATCCAGATAACTATGAAGGTAGAATGTTCGACGCAGGGTTGTAGTTGAAAATGCATAATAATATAGCTTAACCATATATCAGGGTGGCATCATGAATAGATAAGTTGCATAAGATCTTAGACAGTAACAACATTAGTAGCAGCTTCATAGCTTATGAATAAAATTGCAGGATTACTTATGAGATTACTATTAAAAGCATTTGTTTCTCTGAAGAACCATAACAAACCGAGGGGCGTGGCTAGGATGCTGAACTGATAGCTGCACTTTATTTCAGCTCTCTTACCTCAATACAATTCCTGACAGGAATTTTACAAAATAATATTTAATTTGAAGAAATATTTATTACTAACTTATTTCTAATAACTCTGAGCATCTATAAGAAAAACTTTATTGTCAGAACTTGAATAATTCCTGTCAAATTAATTACTGGAAAATCAGCACCAATATCAGCTTTACAGCATGAGTCATCTAAGGAATACAGCACAAGACTCTTCTCTCAAAAAAGACCTGCAATCTCTCATTACAAATATACAGGAACTTAAAATAAAAATTGACAAGATGGACAATAAACTAGATACTATTAAAGAAAAGTGCTCACAACAACTAGAACAGCTTCAAGAAATGTTTACACAGCAGAAAGGACAGATATCACTTATTGAACAGTCATTAAGTGACATTGACACTAGAGCCCAAATAGAAGAACAAAAAATGGAATTCTTACTTCAACAGAACACATATTTACTAGAAAAGCTTGATGATATGGAAAATCGAACAAGAAGAAATAATATTAGAATATATGGTCTACCAGAAAAACCTGAAGGGGACAATATGATAAACTTTCTTGCCACCTGGATACCAGATGTAACAAAAATACCTGAAGCTCTTTCATATGGTATAGAATGTGCGCATAGATCACTAGCAGCTTCTGGAAATGCTTCTTCTCTGGATAAGAACAAGCCGAGATCTATAATTCTGAGACTTTTTTCTACACAAGATAAATGTTTTATATTAAGAAATGCTTGGGCAAATTCTCCCATCAAATGCAATGATGCATTAATAAGATTTGACAATGATTATTCAAATAGAAAAGAATTTCTACCAATAATAAAAACCTTGAAGAAAAAACAACTGAAAGTCCATCTTTTATTCCCAGCAAGACTAAGAATTTTTCTACCAAATGGAATAAAAATCTTTGAAACAGTAGAATCAGCAATAAAATACCTTACCAACAACAACATCCTAACACATGAAGAATCTATGGACTGGACAATAAGTAGACTGAAAAGAAATGCTGAAGTAAATAATTGGAAAACTGTTGAGCAAACGAAAAAAAAACTAAAGGACAAATAATCTTACATATGTTATATTCTGTAAAAATCTAAATAATAACACTAACAACAAAAGAAAAGTTCTTACTGTCTTCAAGTTACACCAAAACAGGTGCTGTTTTCAATTATACTTTATATGTCAAAATTAGCATAAATTTAAATACAGTCATCTCAAATCACATCAATATACTAAGCATAATTTAAACATTACTCTATTTTTCATTATTATCCATCTATTATTTTCATATTCTTAATCAGAGTAATCAATGCATAATAATGTTCTCAAATATTTATTTATTTATTTATTTGTATATTTATTTATTTATTTTTCTCTCTGTGTTTTTTTTTGTTTTTATTTTTCTCTTCTTTTTCTAAAGTCTTCATTAACTTATAATACTATAATCAGTATATGGTTATATTGCTTAATAGTTATAGTAATGGCTGCTATATAACTTATTATCAGTTACATCCCTGACAGCATTATTTTTTATAAGTTAAAAGTGTCCCTGTTTGGATAATCGCTAATGCTGGGCGGAAATGTGTTGCTTTTGAAATGAAGTATTTCAGTTTAGATGTATTATAAGACTACTTTAAATAATCTTAAAAGATGTTCTGCCTTTGACCCATATGCACATACTGATATAGTCCAGTGAAAAAATATGTTTAAGTGATATTTTGAGGCTATAAGTCAGGTGTGTTGTGGCTCCGGACATCCGGAGTTGAGAGATGCTTGTGACTAGCATAGATATCCTGTTGTCTTTTCTTTTGTAGAGAAATAAGGCATAGCATGTTTAAAATGCAAAGTTTGATAGTTGTGAACACTACTTCGCAAACTAGAGTGTTCGCGTACACACTACATGAGTTTGTCACGAAGTAAGAGAAGGGAAAAGAAAAAAGAAAAAACACATACCTTTTCCCACTTGGTTCTCGAGACAATTTAACAGCCACAAACATCACTAGAAACTCGAGTTACTTATTGCTTGTCGCATTTACTTGTGTACGCCATCCCCTGACTCTTTCTAATTGACGTCTACTCAGGAAATAAGCTAGGTTCACATTTAAAGATACAGGAACCTAAATTCCTTCTAAGGAAACGTAAATAACATATGGGGTTCATCTAAATATACACAGATATATATTTTTTGAAGTACTTTCAGCTTATGGCTTTGGATGTCTTCTAGCACCTTGATAGATAAGGACATATATCTGCTTGTCTTTCTGTCAGTTTAGTTTTCCAGACATTTTAGCTATCCCTTACGATGTTTTGGACAGCAGAGTTTAAAGAGCAGAAATTAATCATCAGCAAATAAAATCACTGCTGTTTTACAAATTCTCTAAAGAAACTAGTAAATGTCAAGCAACAGACAGGTTTATTTTAAGGAAAATTGCCATTTGCCACACTGCTGCTCCTACAAAATACTACTAATGTCCTGCTACCAAAATATGCCCTCAAGTGGACAAATGGGATGCAACAAGAAGGTTAAATGTACATCAAGCATTTAAATAACAGTATAATATACTAGATAGAAAAAGTAAAAGCAATACTCATATAAACTATAATAAGTAACATAACAACAAAGGATTTAACCTAATGTGTCAATTATGCAATATTTATATCCCATATAGGTTTCAACTTTGTCAAAGCATCTGTGCTCTACACACATATTGTATTAAATCCAATTTGAGTAGAAGAGGGAGAGGCTTAGCCCACACCCTAATTTATTACCAAGTTACCATGCATTATGAACATACATTGTGGCAGGCACTCAGCGAGCTATCCATCCATAGATGGCTCATGCTGTTTCCATTTACTCATCTGAATAATGATTGCGGCTGTACTCTTCTTATTATATTACCTGGCTGTGGCTTCACCTTTCTTATAATATTACCTGGCTTTTTACATTATCAAGAATGACACAACCCTAGCGTATGTGGATATATCATGTTACTGTTAGTGTTAACAAAAATGCTTGATAATGCAACCGTAATTCACAAACCTTTCTGCAGACAAATGTATAGCATTGTCTAGCAGTTGAGAGCCTGATTGTTCTTGATCAGCAGACCTGTGTTTTCATGTTCCAATATGACTACATAAAAAGACAACAATATTAGTCTGCAAGTTTAGTAAGCAGTAAATTCATCAGGGATTAATTTGAGGGGGCACTTATATTATAGCTAAAGCACTTGACATCTGATAAATGTATCCTCTCAATGATGCGTTCTATCCAGTCATTAACTGTAAAACAACTTTTCTGAGAAACATTGTTGTAATGCCAGTTAATTATTTGAATTAAATATTTCTATATACAGTCATAAAGCAATTACCAGGATAAATAATACTCTTGCAGTGCATGGATCACCATAGCTATCCTCTGATGTTAGAGGAAAAACAAGCTTCTTAAATACCTTTTTGATGTAATAAAGGTATTACCCCATAGTTTAAATACATTTTGTCTATTTACTGCAAATGGGTTAGGAATTTTAACCTGTAACATTTTCATACATAATAGTTTAAATCTTAGCAGCTTCCATTATTTTGATATGTTCTCCAGTATACTTTTTAAATACTATATGAGAAGCTCCAGATGTTTAATTCTAAACTTTTATTCAGTCATAAGATTAAATTACTGGCGTTAAGTAAGCCAAAATTATATCACCAGCACTTATTGTCAGCAGATAAACTCATTGGTTAAGTGTCAGTCTAAGCTGTAAGTGTCAATATGTAATATACATAGATGTTTGCTTTGAAAATGTGGTCAAGTGCACTGTAGTTTTACCTCTGTACTGTGTCTTTTTGATTATACAAAGTCCCTCTGAAAGTTGATAAAAGTGTTAACAACAAAACACTCAATCAAGTAACAACATTATAAGTAGTCTCTTGGATAACGGAGATGTCTAAATTTTGATCTTGTTGCCTCCAGCCATGGGAATTGTCTTTGAAAAACTGAAAAATGCAATCAGAGGAACATATTTAATGTCTACTAAAGACATATTAATATACTTGTACATTGCATTGCATTTCAGTTTATGTTAAACATGAAATATGATGTGGTTTCAGAACTATTCATGTTTTTATTCCAATATGACTTTGTAAATACTAATTTCAACACTGGTTTCGGACTTGAGTAGTCTAAAACATTTACAAAACAATGGTATTGTATTATACAGTAATGTCAGTAAATAGTTTTCAACAGATGTATGCAACATACAGTTATAAATTTTAACATGATGTTTATTAATACCTTAAACTATTTTGAAATGATACTACCTTAATCTAAATATTTGTACCTTTTTGAAACCTGATTAGAATTAAGTATTATTGAATTACAATAAGATGAGTAAAGAATATATTTATATATTTTAGCTGATTAGATTATCTTAATATCTTTATTTAAAAACTAAGAGGATAAGAGAAACTGATCCAAATATTATTTGTGAGGGTAGAAAGTTTGTTTGGTTAGATTCACTAACCAAACAAAAAGGTATATTACCTCATAGTGATAGGGAATGGTTTTTAAGGTTAAGAATTGCAAGTTTGGAAGTTCTTTGTTTTTTTTTATTCTATCACTTTGGTGTCACTCAGAAACGTGCAAAAATCATACAAGAAAACCTTTTTGAATTCTGTATCCAAGATGGAACTAAGAATAAACAATATTTACCTAAACTCACACATAAAACAAACTCAAAATTAGGAAATGAAATGTTTATCCATATCTGTTAATGGTCTAAATAATAGTAATAAAAGGAGAAGCCTATTCAAGTACATAAACTTACATAAACCACAAATAGTCTTCTTACAAGAGACACACTTATTAGATAGAGATATAAACAACTTAAATATTAACACTTACACAGTACTAATAAACTCCCAATACAAAACAAAAAAAGAGGAGTAGCTATACTACTTCGCAACTCAATTATAACACCTAAAATAATTACTACTCATCAAGATACATCAGGTTTGTTTTGTCTAGCTTCAATAGAATTAAATAAGAGAATCTATACATTAGTAAATCTATATTGGATCCCAGGACTAGGATTAAAAACAGTTAAGCAGCACTATGAAGAGATAATTCATTTTACTAAGGGTAGCCTGATATTGGCAGGAGACTTCAACTGTATAATGATTGAAAAAGATACAGATTCTAAATTTAAAAAGAAAAAAACTATCTCTAAAGCACTATCAAAATTTATAGATACATTGTATTTAAAAGATATAAATGAATTTTCAGAACCAGACTCACTAATCTTCACATTTTATTCTCATATATATAAAACTAACTCTAGAATTGATAGAATATATATTGCCAATGACCTAATAACAAAAATTGACAAAGTCAAAATTATAAATTGTCCCTTATCTGATCATAATGCCATAGTCTTTGAGATAGAGCTTACACCATTTTATTCAAATCCCATTACTAGGATAACTTCCTATATCACAAAATTGACAGATTTCAAAGAATTTTATGAAGAAACAATCAAAAAAATTCTAGAAATAACTTACGCAGAAGATATTTCAGAAATATATGTCTGGGATTCATTAAAATCAGTTACATATGGGAAAATATTATCCTAGTACATAAATAAAAGGAAGCTATGGAATAAAGATATGCTAGACTTACAAAACAAAGCAGATAAATTGAAATTGGAAATACAAAAGGGTAATGCTACTCAAGTTCAAGAACTTACACAAATCAATAAGAAGTATACAGAATTGTTACATCATAAGATTATTATTAACTTAGAAAAGATAAAAATAAACTCATACTCTACTAATTCGGCACACCTGCGACACTTAACTAATAGAACAAAAAAATAATTAAATCTAAGCATATAAAATAAATATTTATTCCTAATACTAACAAAAGAGTTATGGAACTAAATGATATTTTAGAAGCATTCAGATTCTAATTTACCATTGATAATTCCATAAACACTCAAGATACACCTACTAAGGATATAAAAAATACTTAGAAAATAATATTCATATTAAATTAACACAAGAACAAATAGACATTATAAACAAACCAATCAATATGACAGAATTAAAATCACAAATTAAAAAGCTCAAGACAAATAAAGCACCTGACCCAGAAAATATGTTACCAGAAATGTATAAATTAATACCCAATCAAGCCATATCCTTATTATTAAAAGTATATGATATAGCCAAGAAAGATTTGAATATACCATCCTCTTGGAAATATTCATTGATATCCCCAATTATCAAACCAGATAAAGATGAGAAGCAGTGTTCCTCATATAGGCCAATATCATTACTCAATATAGACTATAAGATGTTTATGGCTATATCATGAATAGGATCAAACACTTTCTTCCTTTCTTAATTCACAAAGATCAAACAGGTTTTATTAAAGGAAGAAGTACTTCAGATAATATTAAAAGAATACTAACCTTAATAGATTATAGCAAACATAAAGTCATAGATTTAAATGTAATCTCATTAGATATTAATAAAGTTTTTGATTCGGCTAACTGGAACTTTCTTTCACTAGTTTTAAAAGAATATAACTTTCCTTTTAATTTTAATAATCTTATCCAAATACTATATGAAAAATCTACTGCATATGTTAAACTAGGATCGCATAGATCAGACCCTATAACAATCAAAAAGGGAACTAAACAAGCTTGCCCTTTATCACCATTGTTATTTGCATTACTCATAGAACCCTTTGCAAATCAAATCAGATCAAACAATAACATAAGGGGCATTTGTTTTAATAAAATGTTAAGCCTTAAAATCCAACTCTTTGCTGATGACATACTATTAACTCTCTCAGATGCAAATGAGTCTTTGAATGCTCTATTTAACTCCATGAATACATTTCAAAATATTTCAGGCTTAAAATTTAATGAAAACAAAACTAAAATTATGCCCTGTAATTGTAAAAAAAAAAAATAATAATATAAACAAAAGATTTTCCAAATATATAGTAACAGAAAGTAAATTATTATATCTGGGAATAAATCTACTCAGTGAATTAACAGATTCTCTAATATTTAACTATAATAAAATACAAGACAAAATAGAACAAACAATTGGTTACTGGAATAAATATGTCTTTTCAACAGCAGACAGATTATATCTTATTAAAATAATCATATTTCCCAAAATATTATACTTAATACAAAATTTTTCATTGCCACCTCCCAAATATATTATTCAAAGATACAATAAACTAATTTTAAATTTTCTGTGGTTTCCAAATAAACCCCGTATAGCCTTAAATAAACATTTACCAGATTGGGAAGACAGTGGAATTAATTTACCGGATATTGATTTATATATTACCTCATCTGTTATTAAAAACCTAACACTTTGGTTAAATAATTCATACACACCTATATGGAAACAAGCCCATGAGCAGATTTACATAGAAATCAATTATAATCACATACAAGACAACTTAACAGTAATACCATCACCCCTTTTATGGATGTTAAAAGATTATTTTTTTAGGGAAAATTAATAATATTAATAAATTGCCATCAAACTATATAAGCTCTACACTTTCAGTGTTCAAAACATATATAAACAAAATACCAAATATTAATTCTTGGATTTTTCTTATTTTCCCTATAGCTTTTCCACCAAATATTCTATATACATTCCAAATATCTAAAATAAATATACTTAAAGAAGAAACATTACTCTTTTGGCATCAACTTATAGAGAAAGGGAAAATTCTAACAAATGAACAGATAATTTATAATTATAACATAAATAAAGACAATTGGTTGTTTTTACAAAATCTAAGGCATTATCTTATAAATAAAATAGAACAAATGCAACCTTCAGTTAGACATGAAGCTCCAAATCTCACTGAATACCTTATTCTTATCACAAAACAGCCTTACAGTACAGTACAGGTTAATTGTCTAATATCTATAAAATTATTAAAAAAACAAAAAACTAACATGAAAAATCATACTGGGATTATTATACTTTAATAAACAACCACCCTCCAATTGAAGAAGAAAAAAGTAATATTCTAAAAGCTTCCAAATTTTCTACTTTATCAAAATACTGGCAATTATTCACTTGGAGATATCTACACAGAAGTTTCTATACACCACATAGGTTAGCCAAAATATATTCTATTGAAGATCAATGTTGGAGATGCCATGCCAAGATAAAAGCAGATTGGCAGCATTTTTTTATGAATGTATATGTCTCAGTATGTACTGGAAATCCATTAACTATTTTTTTCAGACTGTTTATAATGATAATTTTCAATTAACAAAGTATTTAATTTTATTCAACTCTCCTATTCCAAACTGTGCACCAAAAAAGACACTAAAATCCTATGGTCACTATTGGCAATTTCACGTAAAATCATAACTATACACTGGAAAAATGAGGCTTCTCCTACGTTCAAGGAATTTGAGAATTTAACAACAGCAGTTGATCACATGGAAATATTAACAATGAAGAACAGAACTAAAATATCTACTTCTTACTATTACTCTTGGATGAAAGTACTGGAAATACTCGAAAAGATCGAAAAAGATATATAATCTTATGTTTCTAACTTTATATAATATAGAATTTCAATGTTGTTTGCATAGACACCAATGTAAATAGTTATATAATGGTTTGAAGTTAGTAATGTTTTAGAATTGTAAATATGTTATTTATCTTTATTTCATGTAATGTTTCTTAAGACATCTTATTTGAAATAATAAAAAAAATATTTAGTAAAAAAAAAGAACCATAACAAACCCAAGTACCACTAAAGAAAATATGGGTTGTACATTTAAAAACTAAGTCAGGTACCCTCTAATAAAAAAAGCAACAATTTCTTTAAATTAATAATTTCTGGCTATATACCGACATATCAGAGATTTACTCAGAAATAAACTGACTAGAAAATTTACAGTATAACAAAGGTCCATAAGGTTACCCCACCCTGTAGATGTATTAAGCTGGAAAGGGTGTTAACTCCAAGTAATCTTTTTATATACAGCATCATATGACTTTCCTTAAATCACTTTAGCAAGTAATGATGCCAAAGCAAAAAAGGAAACCTTACAGTAGGCTTTTGAAGTGACCAGTGAGACCACTGGTATAGCAAAAGTCAGGGGGTATTAACTGGCATGCTAAATCAAGTACAGAACAAGCAGAACCAGCCTTATTAAAGTTATCAAACAGAGGATTTTAGTGCAAAATATTACAGTTTGAACTGCTTGTGCATTTCTAAATTGAAGTGCTCTTACTCATTGTTGCAATAAGGCTGAGACAACAATCAGCTGTGAGGAATCATTTGTCTTTTGGTTTGTGCAAGCGAGTCTGAGATTAACTTATTTTGTTTTCCTGGACAGCTTGAAGTTTGATTGTATATCAAAAAAGAAAGAAAGAAAAAAAAGTCCTGGGCATCAGAATGCTAGCGCTTCTGAAGTATTTTCATCAATTGACTGTTCCCAGTGGGGCACTGGAGTAGGAAGTGACTTAGAAATGACATCATTAAAAAGAAGAGGTTATAGTTCAGTGTTTCTGCATACATCAGGAAGCCTTCTGAGAAATACAACACCGAGACGCTAATAGCTGCAGAATTTTACATTCAATAAACTTATTCTATTAAAATAATGAGATGAAGGCATTTACATGAAAAAAACATCAATAAGTGCTCTTCAATTGTTTATCAACTTACACGGTGAGTTAAATCATGCAGGATTATGTCAAAAAATACACATGAAAATGGATTTTGCCTCCTCAGGGGTTTCTTTTGAGAATTTAGTATCCTTGAGATGAAAGATTAAAGTTGCAGGGTATTTCATCTGACAATGGATTTTGTTTTCCACTAATTAAGCACAGTATTTAGTGAGGTTCTGACATTTCTGCTTAATTGCTAATGGCAGGTCTTGTAGAAGAGTAATTTTATGGCCTCTCCAGGTAGTGTTTTTTTTTTTGCCTTGAATGCCGCAAGTATGGTTTGGACATGTGCTGAATTTAGGAGTCTAAAGTATATTGGTCTTGGACTTTCAGCTACTTGAGAACATCTGAGAGATCTGTGAGCTCTTTCTGTGGTTATTTCATTAAGGAGATCTTTGTTATCAAGAAGTGTGTTTAAGTCCTCTTTGATTATTACATTACGTCGTCTTCTAGCTTCGAGATCTAGCATGTTTCTATGTAGATCTTTGAAAGTATTATTGTTAGCCTGCAAATTTTGTTTTAATTCTTTTATTTTAATTCCATTGTCCATAGTTTTTGCTTCATTCTTTTCAAGTCATAACATTATTTGATCCAGATTGAATCCTAACGAGGCTAGTTTATGAGATAATCCCTGGATTTCAGTTTGCAAAGGTTGCAATGCTATCTTAAGGTCTTAATTTGTTAGAGCCTGATCTTGTTTCAATCTAAGTACTGATTTCATGGTATCCTGCTGTGGCACATAATAGTTTTTTGCCTTTTAGATGAGGTGTCCTTTTGTGATGTAGTTGTTGTTGTCGTTGTTGTTGTTGTGTCTTTCGGCTTTTCCTGGTTAGGGGTCGCCACAGCAGAATGCCGGTCTGCTAATGATTGGCAGTCGATTTTTACATGCCGAGATGCCGGCCCTGATGCACAACCTTCAATGAAGTTACTCCCATTCACGTATGTCTCCAGACAGAAGATGCTCTAACTGAGAATTGAACAGGACAACGTCTTACTGTGAGGTGACAGTGCTACTGCAGCCCCTAGTTAAAAGAGAGAATTTGGTTTTAGTGGTTAGTGTTTCCATTTGGTCTGATTGGTTAGCCGTTTCAGTTGCAAAAGGTAGTTGCTTGAAGTTACAGGATTTAGTTGAGTTTGCTATTTCAAAGTTATGCAGTTCTTCTCCTCTGCTGTTTCCTTTTTGTTTAGGTCTCAGTGTCTGGAAGTATCAACATCATGTGGTTCAGGCTTCAGTATCCAGGAAGTAAAGTTTTAGTGGAAAAAAACATTTTCTGTCAAAATAGTAATAAAGATAGTTTAGAGTTGTGTTCTTTTCTCAATCCTTGATCTTTTTAGGTGTTTTCTTTGTATGATGTGCCAGCAAAAGGTCAGATAAAAGTTAAGGATTCAGGAGCTGCACAGCTCGTGTGCTTACAGGCTGTCCACCATTTTGGAATCTCAGTGGTTAAGCCATGCTGATGCATGTTGCAGAGAAAAAAGCTTTGCAGTTAGTATCCATTTCAGACTAACTCAGAATCCTCCTCCATTTCATCTTTAAATACAGTTTCATATGTAACAAGCACTTTCAATAGAGCTACTTTCAGAAACTATATATAATATCTTTTACAAACCTAAATGAATTTGTATGACGAGCTTGCCCACAGCAAGCTCTAGCTAGTACATATAACTATGTCTAACATATGTTTTCCTTTTGTTGCCTACTATGTTTATGTGTCATCTTGTAGATGTTTTCATTTCAGACTTATTGAGCTGAAAAAATGTATTACTTGTTCTCCTCAGTTTCAGTTAATTTATTCTAGTGGCATCGCTTCCATTATTAGCCTCAAAGCTCACAAGCTTTCCTTTTGTCTTCATTTCTACCAAGAGTTGGTTAACATTTTGCCAATGAAGGCTGTGCACATTACATAAAGGAAAGTACTCTGGATACTACGGTTTCATATGGAGTAAGAGTATCACATGAGCGATTAGTACTTTACTTCAGATCAACTTACTCCACATGCACCTTGTTAAAAGATTTATTTTTTTAGGTGCTTTTTGCTCCATGTCTTTTCATTCCTCTGTACTTACTATCCCCAGCATGAGAGTGAGAGTGGCCAGAGAAGTCAACATCCAGGCTGTCATGGGTGTACTTTGTCCCTGCCCAGCTGCAAACAGTCAGCCTTAGCAGTAGCCTAAATGCCCAACAAATGCCTTACCCATACCAGTCCACAAACCATAATGACTAGCAACCTATGGGCCCAGAGGTGGAACCTGATATCACCATCAAACACACCTCTGCAACATAAATGCCCTTCAAATGGCTCAACAGTCCAATGCTGTGGCTAATCTCCCAGCCTGTTGATGGGTCTATGGCAAAGCCCTCATTAATCAAGATGGCCAAGTATTTTTTATAGGCATTAATCTCCACCCACTGGTGGCCATCATAAGTGCTATGTCACTGTGGGGTGTCCATTAACTTCCCTCAGATATGTGCATGCTCCCAGACACACATGCCTCATAAGGTCTATTGTCATGGCTTTGGATACCAACCCTATGTCCCTTAGTCATTAGCCTCTAATACAAGCCTCTAGTTGAAGTGCAGCATTGGCAAATGGGCAACCAACTCTCTTTCACCCAGAGTTAGAGAGCTGCAGTTGTCAAGTCACATTCAACACTCCTGCCTGGCTCTTCCAGTGCTTAAGCAGCTAGTCATTTTAAATATTTATTTTTCTTATTTTCATAGAGTGTGTACCCAGTTTTATCAGAATACATTGAGAATGTCAAACATTCTGAATATCCGATAAAGGAACAGCATCCCAAAAAGGCTGAAACACAAAATGATGAAAATGAAATGAAGAAAAAAAACAAAACATACACTATGCTGGGGGCAAGCCCCCTGAATCCCCATATTCCCTGTTAATTATGAACTCTGAGTTTACACCCAGTACAAAAAAGACAAAACCAGTTCCCTAATTTACCATGGTCTCAGCCAATTGTTTAGAAAACCTGTCAATGTTTGACTTCAGTATTCAGAATATTTGATGTTCTAAATGTAGTAAGTTTTATCACAAGCATAGCATTTCCCATCTTTAAATTTACATTAAGAAGCTATGTAATTATTTCTAGGACAAGTGTGGCATGTATTGTTTTACTTCAGTCCATACCCATGGGACTATGTGCCTTATATGTCTTTTCTAGGATAATGTCAATTGCTTCTATAGACTTGCTTAGTTTTAAAATTTGATAATATTTGTTCACTGCTTCCATTAGTAATCAAAACATAGGCTTTCTCAATTAGTACTTTAATTTCTGACAACTTTTTTGTATGCATTCATAATGTAGCTCATGTGGTATCCAACCAATACTTTAAGCATTTTCAGTGGCACACTATTGAAATGTTGGCACTCAAAATGCCAAGTGCCAAAAAGCTGAAAAACACAGATCAGAAACTGGAAAAGAGTGAATCTTGTTGATGGGTATGATCTCACTGGGAGTTTAAAATGCAGATGTTAGAATAAGAACGGTGCTTAGCAAATGGGGTGTTTTGTTGATAGGAATGATTTAACTGGGAGTTTAAGATGTTAACGTTACAGTAAGAAGTGTGCTTTGTTGATAGGGTTGATTTAACTGGGAGATTAAAAGCAGATGTTAGACTGAGAAGGGGGTTCAGTAATTTGGATGCTTTGTTGATAGGTATGATTTAACTGGTAGTTTAAGATGTTGATGTTACAGTAAGAAGAGTGCTTTGTTGATAGGGTTGATTTAACTGGGAGATTAAAAGCAGCTATTAGAATGAGAAGGAGCTAGTAACTGTGGTATGATTTCTTTGGGAGTTTAAAATGCAGACATTAGAATAAGAATGGTGCTTAGTGACTGGGATATTTTGCTAATAGGTAAGATTTCACTTGAATTTTAAAATACAGATGTTAGGCAGATAATGGGTATAAATAGCTAGGGTGCTAAAATTAAATGACCGTTTTGTTGAAAGGTATATTTTCAAATTGGTTTTAAATAGTAAATGAGATGAGATATTTCTGATGTTTGTTAGGACAAGAGACCAAACATTTTGCTACATGCACAGAGTAGAGACAGTCACCATTATGATTTTTTTAGATTTCTGACTATGGACTAAGTATTGGTTCAGTGAACACAGTTCTTTTTTTTTTTTTTTTAAACTTTCTTTTTTTTAATTTTCATAAATCATGAACTTCTTACATCATGCAGATAATTATACATAGACATAACACTAAATATTAAAACTATATACAAAAGATGCTCATAACATTAGACTATTCTGTTTGAAATCATTACATTTTATCTAATAACTTTTTTAGTTTCATCCAGGATAACTTCCTATGTGTCATTCTTGTCATTCTAGAAGCAAGAGTTAAAAGTTCTCTATTACATACTGTTTTAGCCAATAATGTAAATTCAGCAAAATATACAATTGCTTTGGTTTTCCAGTTTAAAGTGATGATTTTTCTTGCTATAGCCAAAAGAGACCAGAGAAGATGCACTTGTGATTTTGGTATACGATCTGGCATTGGAGCATTAAACAACAAAAGTGCATCTGTTACTATACACTTGTCAGTCCATAATGCCTTTATAAAATCTCTAAATTTCTGCGAGAATGGGACAATCGGTCTGCATTCAAGGAACATGTGTACCCCATCAGCACAGAGACTCTCATCACATCTCCAACAATTATGACTAGTTTTATTTGACATTATAGCAATTCTCTGTGGGGTAAAGAAACTCCTGTGTAAAAACTTCCATGTAAATATTTTCCAGTATGGAGATGATGTTGTATGATTGATTGACCTGAGTGTTACTAATTTATCATTTTCAGAAAAATTAAATCTGCTCATACTTTCTATATAACTCCATAAAGTGTCTTCAGGTTGTTTTAAGTCAGCTCTTAATGTCTTATACATTTTAGACAAAGAGAACCCCATGCTAAATGATGATGTATTTAATTCACATAATAGAAAGATTATTTTAGGCTGTAATAAAATATTAGTCACTTGGCTCATTTTAAATTCCTTTATTAGATGTTCCCTGAAAATTTTAATATTTAACCAATTATCTTGATTTGTGGTATACCTTGCTAAAAGGCTTGTAGTATCATGAATATTATTTGTACTTAGGAACTGGTGCCAGTAATTTAGTCCATTGCCTTTAATTTCCATTATTTTATTCATATTAAAAGAGTCTAGACAATTCTTCATGTGTGCTATTGGGAATATTAATATAGAAAAATGTCTTGTTATGCAGTTACTATTTATAATTTTCCTAAAATTGTTTAGTATACAGCTAACACAATGTGGTAACTTCTCATGTTTATTTTCTTTATATAATGAGTCCTTTACTACTAAACAAATGTTGTTATTTTCAGTAAAAATATCATTGTGTATTGTTTCATTGGCATTAGATAGTAGAATATTCATGTGTAGATTTTTCCAGTTTGAAGTATACTTGTTACTTAACCACTTGCTTATGATGTGAATTATAACTGATTCAGCATAAAGTTCTAAGTTTGGAAATGTAATTCCACCTTTTTCCCAATCTCTATTGTGCCAATCATACTTTATTCTTGGTTTTTGTGGGAACCATAAAATCTTAATTAGAAGTGAGTTGAGCTGTTTTATTTTTTTTTTGGAGGGCTAATAATTATTGTTTGAATAAGAAACAAAATTTTAAGAAGAATACACATTTTTATTAATGTTAGCTTTTCTTCAAAAGTAAAGAATATTTTACTCCATTTGTTTATATATTCTTTGATTATACCTAACAAATTTCTATAATTGGCTTGTATAATTTCTTTCCAATTAGGTTTTATATATATTCCTAGATATTTAAGAGTGTTATTTCCCCAACTAATATTACTGTGTTTTCTCCATTCAGAACTTACTTTTTTATTTGCCAATAATGTTTCAGATTTAGTGCTCTTGAATTTTAGACCTGAAAGTTTCTCAAAATGTCCTATAACTGTTGTAATATGCCTTATTGAAGAGTCTAAATTTCCTATGGTTAATATTATATCGTCAGCAAATAATTGTATTTTAGAGGCATAATTTGAATTAACAATAAAGCTATTTATGTTGTTATTATTTCTTATGTAATTTGCAAACGGTTCTACTGGCAATGCAAATAACAAAGGTGACAGAGGACAATCTTGCTTAGTTCCTTTTAGTATTTGAATTTTGTTAGATAAAAAGGCCCCAATTTTAATATACGACAAAGAGTTTTTATATAGGCTATTTATTAGTTCTATGAAATCTGTGGAGAAATTAAATGTTTCCAAGACTTTAAATAGGTATGACCAAGATAAAGAATGAAATGCCTTCTCTATGTCTAAACTAATAATTGATAATTCTTTTTTCTTTTTATTTGCAACATCTATTAAGGTTAAAAGTCTGATGACATTGTCCTGAACTTTCCTATTCAAAACAAACCCCGTTTCATCATCTGATATTATTTTGGGGATGAATTGATTCAATCTTTTAGCAAGTATGGAGGTAAAAATTTTATAATCTACATTTAGCAGAGATATAGGTTGATATGATAATACTAATTTAGGGTCTTTATCTTGCTTTAGAATGGGAGATATTATAGCATACTTCCATGAAGGAAAGATATTTTTATTTTTCCTAAATTCTTCAAAAGCTGTCTGTAAAGTCTTTAAGGTGTATTCTGGAAACAAATTATACATTTCTCCTATAATCCCATCTAATCCAGGTACCTTATTGTTTTAAGATTATGAATGCATTCTTTAATTTCTTTTAATGTTATTGGTTTGAGCAAATTAGCATTTTGTTCCTTTGTTACTCTTTTGTTGATATTTTCATTCAAAAAATTACACTTAAGCATAGTGTCTGCAGAGTCACTATTTGTATTATTTACCTTCTCATAATAGACTCTGAAGACCTCCAGAATTTCTTTGTTTTCCGTTACATGTCTTGTTTTAACTCCTGTATTATCAGGGATTTCTTTTATATGACTTAGTCTAGCTACATTTTTTGCTTTGACTCCCAACCTATGTACATTTTTGGGGTTCACTGAATAGGATTGAATTTTGAATTTTTCTAGATTTATTGCCACATTATGATTTAAAATTTCTGCATATCTAGTATTTAATGTTTTAAGTTCAGAATTAGTTTTTATGTCCTTGGTGCTTAAACTTTTCTTTATTCCGTCTATTTTTAGTTGTATTTGTGTTAATTCATTTTCCCATTGTTTTCTTTTGTTTAGATACCAATTTTTGATCTTACCATATAAATAAGATTTTAGTGAATCCCAAAGTATAACTTTGAAGTTTCATTATTATCATCATTGATGTCTAAAAAATATTTTATTTCACCAAGAAGCCACTCTTTAAATCCATTAAGTCTAGTAATATAGACAGGTAGTCTTTGCCACATTATTAAGTCTTTAGGCATGATATTGACCTTAAAAAAATAAGGCATTATGATCTGACAATGGACATGAACTGATTAACACTTCTTGTACCTTAGAAAATATATTGTTGGTAACTAGTACTTTATCAATTGTTGTTTGTGTACCATACATATATGAATAATGGGTGTATTCTAACGTGTGTGTTTCTTTTAAATCATATATATCCCTAAGACATAATGCATTAATAAAATTCTTTTACTTTTTAGCTGCAGGGGAAATTCTAAATTTATTTTTTTGGGAGTATCTTTTTCATTGAGAAGGCAATTGAAATCTCCTGCATATATTATTTCGCCTTTGGATTTGGAAATTATTAACTCTAAATGATCCCTTGCTGTAACCGTTCCAAAACCAGGTATCCAGTAAGAATTTACAAGGGTTACATATCTTTTGTTTATCTCCAGAACTGCCAGGCATAACATGCCATTCTTGTCTGAGTAAGTATCAATGACTTTAGGCATTGGTAATTTTTTTCTCCATAGTATTATCGTGCCTCTTCTCTTGGTTTGGTAGTGGGATTCTACAAGGACCATATAACCATTAAAAGATAATTTATCTATATCCCTGTCGACAATATGTGTTTCCTGTAAAAAAACGATATCTACTTTATTCAATTTCAAATATCTAACTATACTCCCTCTTTTGACAGGAGTATTAAGGCCATTGACATTTAAAGACATACATTTATAAGAGAACATTTAGAATGATACAAATATATCTATTGAATTTAGTTATGAGCAGGTAAAAAGAAATTAATAAGAAAATCATAACATATATAACTATATACAAAACTAAACATGGAAACCTAATTTCCTGGCTTGATGAAAGCATCATCTTAGCCACCACCTCTAACAGTCCTACAACCAGTCAAACTTTATATTGCTGCTTCTGTCCTCTAATAATTAGGTATACAGTTAAACGTATTCAATATTATGTAACATTATGTTTAGTTATTGAAGCGCAAAACATCTCAAGACATATGATAGAATATTAAGTATTTTACAAATTACAAATAAAATAGTCATGCAATAAATATTCATGTTTGACAAACATCTCTATGTTAGAGTAACAGGATTATGCTCTCATAAACCAGCATATATAAGCTTGACTTCAAAAGCAATATAAGAAATCAGAGTCTTTTTTTAGGATGAAAAAAGATATTATTTTCCTAATTCAAATTAAACTATGAATAAAGAGTGTACATCCAGTTTAATTATATGATTTGAAATGATACTGCGTATTAAATATATATTTATATATTTAAGGGATAGAAACCCTCTCCATTTTTCTTCTATCACCCATTCTCCTCTCGACTATTCCTTCTATACATTTTGTTTATGGGCTATATATGTATGGTCTAAGCAAGATATGACCAATATTTTGAAATCTGTAATATTATACTATTATGAGCATTTTAAGCTTATTTAAATGTGGTAAACATACTTTATTCAAACACCCTTATCTGTTTCATTTATCCCCTTTTATTCCAATAATAAGCCATTTATACAACTTTCTAATATTGATATTTCAAAAATTTATTCATTCAAGTCCTCATTGTTGTCAATATCACTACTATTAGCAAGAGAATACATCAACATTGCTTATACTAGTTATTGATTATAAGATAACATCTTCAATATAATGATCAGATAAAACAAGTGTTTGCTGCTTTGAAGTAACTGGATATGTGTTATTCCTAAAACGGCTTTTTGTTTTGTTTATTCAACACTTACTGTTGTATTAAGTACTTGCTTAAAATCCATTATTAGTACTATGTGGGCTATGCAATCAGCTTACTTCACTGTATCCTTCTATATTTTAGGAATGCCTAAATGCAAAGTACCCTTGAAAATAATAAGCAATTTTCTATTATCCAAATAACATTCCTAACGTATCAGTGCTCACATGAAAAAAGATATGTTTAAACTAGGATTTTTTGGGGTGAGATATATAACACATATATGAAGGAACTCTCAAATATGATTCTCCAAAAGTGACTTATGAAGAAATACCAATAATGTTCTCTTTACAGTTTCTTTTTTATTTAAAACATTTAGATGTTCATATATCAGGTAACTATATTTACCTTGACTTATTAACATGTGACAATATTATACCTTCCCCCTTTTTTCTTTTTTTTTTTAAATCTATCTGCAACTTATAAAGGGATGCTCTATTTTAATGTTTTTCAACTTTCCCTTCAGTCAGCTGTATTTATCTTGCAGTAAATATCTGTTGAAGCTGCATTGTAACTAAAGCATATGTGAAATGTATAGAGAAATGTTAATTTTCTCTTCATGTGTACTTTACTCTTCGTTTGTAAGTTGTTTTATTTCTACATACAATTAACCAGAATTCACCTTAGAACTAAACATGTATCTCACACTATCAATAAGTTTAGAAAACAAAATAATTCAAAACAATGCTAGGAAGCATGAGTGATAATTGTGCCTTGAATACTGAATTTAACTGCAACTACAACAGTTTCCAACATTTATTTTATTAAATCTAGTCTCCGGCATCAAGAAGAACTAGTAAACATTCATTTTTAGGAAATTATAAACTTACAGTCAAGAAACTACTTTAAAGAATATTTTGAATGTCTCAGCAGCAAAACTTCCTTGCTGTGCCTTATTGCCTGTCGCAGTTGTTTCTTATGTGCGACCGGGGCTCAGAGTACAATTACGTCATCACTAGAAGTTTTTACAAAGAGCGCCAGTCTCAAAACCACAGATCAATGAATAACTCATGATTTAGTTCTCCTGAGGCTTTGCATTCAAAAATGAACTGCATACATGAGGCAGGTATGACATTTTTCAGTTATATTTGGCTTTCCTAGCTTTCGTGCGCTCTAGGGTTGCAAAAAAGCATGTAAAATAGAAAAAACAAGTTAAAACAGGGTAACACTATGCAGCTATTAATCTTTTTTTTAAAACCACAGACCGCACTTCTTTTGAAGTGCTCTCTCTCTCCCCAGAACATCCATCATAATTTCTTTAATACCTGCAAAGAAAATTTAATCAATCTAAAGCCCACAAAGCTTCCTGTCAGACTGTATAAGCACCCACAACCCCCGTTCAGCATTTAAAGCTACTGCCACCCTATTTAATGTATTAAGGTTACAGAACAAAGACACATAAACTGTTTTTAAACAACAGTTAATATTATTCTGATGGCACTCAGCACACCACTAATTTAAAATATAACATTAAATCACGATCTTGTAAGATTATGACAAGATCTTATGTGCTTATAAGCCATTTGTTTTTATTTATATTATAATCTATATAGGGGATAAAAACTTCATAGCGGAGGGAGGAGAAACAGCAGAAAGTAATTATCTATATAATAATAAGAGTAATTACTATAAAAGAGGAAGAAGGATTAGTTATATATAGTTGTAAATATTTATTTTAAAATATTTGCACAATTTATCCTATTCCAAGGGAGAATAACCTCAGGAAATTAGAAGCTTATGTTTTACTTCCCTTTAAGTTTTTTTTTTGTGGACTTATCATTAGCTGTTATTTTGCCATTAGTAGCTTGTCTCTTTAAGCTTGGAGTAGAAAGTTCCATATCTTCTATTTTGACTAGTAAATTATGTTTTTTGACAAATTCTGTTGCTTCTTCAAAATTATTAAAGATTTTTTGACCATCTGTAAGTGTGACTTTTAATCTAGCAGGGAAGAGTATGTGAGCTTTTATTTCAGCTTTCTTAAGGTCTTTAATGAGGGGAATACAAGCTTTCCTTTTTGCTATTGTCACAGATCTATAGTCATTATAAAATCTAATAACTCTTCCATTTTCTTGAATGGGGCTCTTCATCCAGGCAGTATTTAACACCAAATCTTTATCCTGTGTTGATAAAAATGTAACTATGTTGGATCTTGCTGAAGTTGGAATTTTTGATACAGAAGGATTTGATAAAGACCTATGAGCCCTTTCAATTCCATAAGAAAGGAGGTTTAGCACTTTAGGCAACCAATTATTCAGGAAAAGAATCATATTATTTCTCTCTGTCTTTTCAGGAACTCCATACATTCTAATGTTGTTCCTCCATGACCTTGACTCCAAATCTTACACTTTCTCAGTTAATAAGTTGTTTTGCTTCAATAAGAAATTTATTTGACTGTCATTTTCTATCTGCCTTCCATCTATGTCATTTAGAGATTCTTCTATGTTGGTTATTTGATCTGAGTGCTTTGAAATAATTTCCTTTAAATCTTGAATTTGCTTTTTACTCACTTTTTTCATATTTTCCATAATGCTTTCTAGATTGTCCATTTTAGTAGAAAGGTCCTGTATACTTGTAATTATGGTCTGCAGTTCTTTTTTCATAGAAATGTCTTGAGCTGAAGACTTTGAATGACTCATATTTCAAGTATATGTATACAGCTGCTAATATTCTGACAGGAATTTTGTGAGAATATTCACTGAAAAATGTTACTTTTTCTTCCTCAGGTAATCCACAACAATGAAAGGAATATTTGTAGGTAGCTTTTCCCAATGTATTTCGAAAAATTCCAAATATATCCTGTCAGAAATAAAACTTATAGACAGAGCAACAAAAAACTACTGCATTCACTCTGACATCTTCGTGAACGCAGTACTCTGTGAAAGAATTACCAGTTTAATAACTGGCTGGTGGCAGAGTATCTGTCTGGGCTGTAGAGGATGTTGTGGGCAGTCTTAATGTGAGTGCTGGCTAATAAATTAAGTAGCTCAAGGCAGTTAAAGGACTGTAGTACAAGTCAGTGACATGTTTGGTTAATGTAGTTATTTGCAAACAAATTGACTATTTGACAGGACTGTAGGCAAGTCAAAACTGATGAGGCATACAGGAGACTAGGGAGTGGAAAGATGTGAAATATGGTCTTACATGCATGAGCAGATAGAAAATGTTTCACTTCATAAGGAAGTCCTAGTTTATGGAAGTGTATATTGAATATCATGTTAGTAAGAGTTGTGAGAAGATGGTAGTGATAATGTCTATCACTTAACTGCTGTAGTGGGTGTACTGAGACTATCAATGGAGATATCAGCATGTATGTAGAATGAATTAAACAGACATGCTATGTTATAGTTTGTTTTGTCTGTGAAAGTACAGGGTTGTGATTTTCTTACCAGGCTGAACATGTTTACTGATTGTTGACCGGAATTGTTATGGTGCTTTAGTGTGGTTTTCCTGAGAATAGTCCTGGAGTTATACTTGGCTTTACACTAGTATTCGTAGTTATGTTTCACAAGTACTGATACTGTTGCCAATTGTTTTTTTTTAATGATATTTCTTCCATGCTTTTTTCTCTTTTGTGCATAATAATTTTTTTATATATCTGCTGTTAGCCATAGTGCAGGTATTGATTAGATTATTTTCCAGCACGGAGGTGTACAGGATGGGCAGAGGTTTAAAGGTGAAATCATGTGGTGACGTGGCTCTTGGGCAAGGTTGGGATTAGATGTTGGGGAATCCTTGGTTAAGGATACTATACTATCTATAAAATAAGAATTGAATTCTATTGCAGTTTGAGTGGTGAGATATTTAAAGAGGGGTTAAGGCTGAATTTTTGGCCGGATGTCAGATTGGTTTAATGGATGAACAGAAGTTTTTAGGGTTGTGTTTACTATTGTCTTGAAAGTTGTTATATTGCAGTTTTTTCTCTTCATTTGTTGTTTTTTAGCATGTTTGTGTATCATTCTAGATATTGTGGTGTTTTATATTTTTGCTGTTCTTTTCATACTTTTTCTCTATCTTGCATTAGCTTTCTACTCTTTCTGGATAGCCAAATTGCATTATTTGTTTTTAGTTTCTTCCTTCTAGGGTGTGCAAGGCTATTTAGGAAAGTTGTACTGAATTAATTTACAGCATCATCTAAGTGGGGGATTTTAGAATGTTCCAGTTATTAGATGATAGGGCATTAATGAGTATTTCTGGATTAAATGTGTACTTGTTGTGTGTTGTTTTATAAGCATGCTGTTTGAGTGGATGTGTGCAAAGTCTGGTTATCTAGATTGGGAGACGATCCCTGAGAGACTCTGACATTGTACTTTTTGTGGTGAATGTGTTACATTCTGATACTAGAATCTGGTCTAATAAGGGATCTGATGTCTTGCTATAATGTGTGGGGCTATTAATTAGTTTTATGAAACTATATAAGTTCATGCTAGATTTATGGGGTTAGAGTTTATGTCCAACCAACTGACATTCACATCACCTAGTACTATTTTTCTTGCAGAATTGTTACGGATATCCAATGTAGGATATCTTACAGTGTAGATGTATTGCTGCCAGAAGGGATGCAAAGGACAGCAATATATATTTGTTTATTTATTTATTTAGTTATTTTTAAGAAAGTAATAAGAAGCTCTGCTGAATTGAATTTTGGTATTGATTTGTTATAGAGGGAAATGTAGTAGTTTATGGGGAATCGTGTTTCTCTAAGGTACTTGGTGCAATAGATTGCACCCTTGTTGCAATTTCGGTCCCTTCTGGTTCATGGGGTGAGTGGTATTGCAATAGGAAGGACTGTTATTCCATCAATTGCCAAGTAGCTTGGGATACATGGAGGTACATCTCCAACATTTTTGCCCAGCATCCTGGCAGTGCAAACAATTCTCATATTTGGCATATTATCTCAATGACTTTTTCCTGCATTGTAAGATGCCCAGTGGTCATCTTGTAAGTTATTTTTTTCTTTTTTCTTTTTTCCATTGCATGTAAGTAGTTAGTCATTGTAAAATGTATTTCTGAATAGTATTGTTTTGTCTCCCCTTCCTTCTCTCCCTTTTTGTTTGTTTGTTTGTTTGTTTGTTTGTTTGTTTGTTTGTTTGTTTGTTTGTCTTTCAGGTGATGCTGGGTATTCACTGGTGCCATGGCTCATGACAACAGTAAGAAATCCATGTTTAGCTGGTGAAGACACCTACAACATATCCCTTACCTAGACCCATATTCTCATTGAGAGGGTCTTTGGCCTCTTGAAGACTCATTATTGGTGCCTGTATGAGTCTGGGAGTGTCCTTCAGTTTGACCCAGCTACTATATGCAGGATGTTTACTGCATTCTACCCAACATGACCATGTACTTCTCTGGTGGTGAAGTGACCCTTGCTGTCACTGAAGCTCCCAGTTACAGTCCTACTATGACTAATGTTGGTCAGCTGGCAGCAGTGGTAAGGAATCTCATGCAGCACCTCATCCACATCATACAGCTAACCAGGTAAAGGGGCAGTGTCCTTTCCAGAACTATGGACCATGCCAATGAGGTTAGTGTTTCTTTTTTTTTTTTTTTTTTTTGTAAAAACACATAGAGCACAACTAATGCATGCAGTGATATCTGCTGGCTGCACTGAGTGGTGCATGGTCTAATGTCACTGTTCATCAATCATTTCTTCTTATCATTAAATATTTTTTTTTATTTCACAACAGTTAATCACATTATTATTTGTAAAAGCCATTCCCGGGTGCTCACTTACTTCTGTTCAGTGATGCTGTAAGCTATCATATAAGAAAATTTAACACTCTTAACTGTTTTGCATAATATTTTCTAGTTGCTATTGTTCTTTCGGCTTTTCCCGGTTAGGGGTTGCCACAGCGGAACTCCGGTCCGCTAATGATTGGCAGTAGATTTTTATGGTGCAAAGGTGCCAGCCCGATGCCCAACCTTCAACGAAGGCACACCCATTCACGCATGTCTTTCAAATGCCACTCGACCGCAGGGAGGACATGCAGACTCCACACAGAAGGTGCTCCAGCCAAGAATCGAACGGGAGAACCTCTTGCTGTGAGGTGACAAAACTACTGCTGCACCACTGCGGCTAGGGTGCACAATATTTTCTTATGAGGTAGTTAGTGAATGTTCTCAAGTTGTTCAGTAAGTTAAAAATGTTATTTCAATATTTAACATGAGTTCATACCTTGCATTTAAATAAAACATTTTTTTTATATAATGCCATGTTTCCTCAGTTTAAATTATGTGCTATCTGTTGAGGTATTTCACATCAGGTTATTTTATTTTGTCATACGCAATAATTTATGAACTTTAAGACAAAAAATGTCATCATTTTTGCAGTGATGAGAGTGAAGTGACAGCTGAGTTTGTTTGCATGGCAGGAAACTCATTTAATCTTTAATTTTCTTATTAGTTTGTCCCTGAATACTTGTGTATTATTTCTTTTTAGTTGTAACTGCCAGGTGTAAAAATGGTGATCTTATACAGCAATGGTGTTAATGACTACAGTCATATATTTCTTTCCACAGTTCCATGAGGTTTCAAGCAGTACCATTACAGGAATGAAATTCATACAGCCCAAAATTGTACTATGTCATCCCCCTTTTTTATAACTTATTCTCTTTCAAGTTAAACTTTGACCTATGTTTGTGAAGTCAAATTGTAAGTAATAGAGATGTCACACTTGACTCATTGATAATGTAAGTGATTTTTGTAGAGGATCCATCATGACAGCTGGATGGTGAGTTGGTCCAATATGTTGTGATCCTGCAGACACTGATCTGCAGTGCTGTGGGACCATGATCAGTACCTCAGATGTCAGACTCTGGTAGATGTAGGGGAACACAGATGCGGCTCGCATGAAATATGTTGTGTTTGTTCCCTCCAACTGACTGCAACACTTTCTGAGAAGCACTTGTAGTCTTATGGGATCTGTCCCCACATGTCTGGACAGTATACTGTCCTCTTCCCTTTCCAACACTGACTCCTGCTTGAGTCTGGTAAGTTCTAACTGGTGTATAAATGGTGTGCTACCATACTACACATCAGTGTGATGATAGCATTAGCCCCAGTTTGTGCCATTTCAAGGTAGGGCAGAGAATGCTCACACATACACTGGAGGACTCTGGCCACTTTCACTTGACTCTTTTTGGCAGTGCTCTGAGCTCTGAGCCCTAGCAATGTCTCAGCACATTTGCACTGATGTGTAGTATGGTAGCACACCATTTATACACCAGTTAGAACTTACCAGACTCAAGCAGGAGTCAGTGTTGGAAAGGGAAGTCTGTCTTGATTTCTTATTCTGCATCATTAGGGCACATAAATATATGCCACAGTGATATACAAAACGCTTTTGATATAATCATCAGTTTAAACAACACAACAATGACAGCATGCTTCTCACCCTCATAAAAGGCAGGTGACACAAATCCAATAATTATATACACATGCAAACTCTCAGTCCAGCCAAGTACAGGTATGGTAATGTCTGTGCTATCATAAATAGTTTTACAGCAGTTTGTTAACAGATTCATCCTTCCCCAGCCCTACCACTGTCTTGTATTCATAATACTGTCATTTTTCATTCATCAGTGACACACAGAAATCTCCAAGTAAAAACTGAGGTATGTTGAGCCAGCAACACACCCTTACCACTTCAGTACTTTACAATTAAACAACTGTATTTCAACC